>NC_056741.1:1453782984-1453835484 GCF_019279795.1 Protopterus annectens
ATCAGTAACAACCATCTAGAAATATTCCTTTCCATTAATATGAACAGTTAACACTACAGCATAAGCTATTAACATTCAGCAAAATATAAGCAAATAACATCAGCAACAGCTCAGTATAAAATATTACTATAGCTTTTGTTTTACCAATTCTTCACTTCTAAATGTATGTGTGTGTGTGTGTTTGTGTGTGTGTGTGTGTGTGTGTGTGTGTGTGTATATATATATATATATATATATATATATATATATATATATGTATACACACACACACACACACACACACACACACACACACACACACGCACACAGGTTTACTATCATAAAATCAAAAATAAAAAAGAAAAGTGTATTATTGTTCGAATTTTAACATCAGAAATGAGCATTTCCATATGTACCTAATATCGAAAACAGCTGTCAATTGTCGAAAATGTCGCTCGCGACATTTTCTACAATTAACACTCCCACCCTTCCCTTTAACTCCCTACCTAAACTCACATCTATGCAGGGGGGCAAACCCCCCTGCACCCCCACACCCTCCTAACTTAATATTCCAACTCCGAGATCGCACTACAGTGAGGAAAGGGATATATTTCCCTAACCGCACTATACCATGATCCCCTTACATGAGCGAACGTTATAATTGTGAATGCACAGTCCATTCGCAATAATAACGTTCACTCACATAACCTGCCGAACTATGAAGTGTTCGAACATATGTTTTTCGAATACTTCATAGCCATGCAATTGCATAGCGATATTTTGATAGTAAACCATATATATATATATATATATATATATATATATATATATATATATATATATAGATATATATATATATAGATATATATATATGTATATATATTTTTTTTTTAATGATATTATTTTGAGTAGATTTTTCATATATAATTGGAGGTTCTGTCCTACTTTCACAGATAGTTATGATCTTTCACCTAGATTTTCTTCAAAACAGCTCAAGGAGCAGGCAGGAAGCAAGGGAAGCATGAGTAAAGCATTCATACACAACTGGAACATTCTTTTGTTTTATAGCTTTTAAATTGTTAATTGCTTCATCAATGACATGTGAAAGGAATATGTTACACAAGAACAAAGAAAACAATTGCCAGCACTTTAACACTTCTAAATAGCATTTTATTTATATCTGACATTCATTTAACCCAGAAATGCACATATTAAGCAAACTTAAACAAATAAAATCAAATTCTTAACTTGTATAGTCTTAAATTTACCAGTTCTTCTGCTTATAATTTAGTTATAG
Organism: Protopterus annectens; assembly: GCF_019279795.1. NCBI lineage: Eukaryota > Metazoa > Chordata > Ceratodontiformes > Protopteridae > Protopterus > Protopterus annectens. The sequence goes on from NC_056741.1 coordinate 1,453,784,261, forward strand.
TTTCTTACAGGAAGTATTTGTATAATATTTAGAAATACATAACTTTAAACAAATTATATTAAATCTTTCACTGTAAATATAATACAAACAGTAAGATTAATCATTTATATTCCTTATCATGAAAAATGTTTTAGTTTAAAATATTAATCCATTTCATCCAGGGGCGGCTCGTGGCATCGGGCTGCCGGACTGCAGCCCCCTCAAATTAAAAAAGAAAACAAAAAAAAAATTATTGTTTTAAATTTCGCGGACTTCGTGCATGCGCAGTAGTCCCGACTACCGTCGGTCTATGCGCATGCTCAAGGCAGTCCGGCAGGACCCATAGAGGGATGCAAGGAGATGTCTGTGCACTTTTAAAGTGCACAGACATGCTGGGAGGATATATCGCATCCGGACTGCAACAGCAACAGCCAGAACAGTCTCGGGAGAGAGCTTGGGATCTCGTCATCGGGAAGGAGCTTTACTGGGATCTCGCGGGTCTTTGTGAGTATTGCTCGGGCAGGATATGGTATGGAGAACAGACAAGTAAGTGTATGGTGCATTTTACTTTATGTGTTGGTGCTTTTAACTGGAGGTGTGTGTGTGTGTGAGAATGCCCCAGGTGCTCATGGTGGTGTGGTAGGGAATACCTCAGGCTTGAACCCTGTACCCTGTATGCAGGTGTTAAAGACTTGAGTTCCCTACCCACCACCATTTGTAAAAAAATTGCAGATTTTTTGCCTCATATTTGATCTGATCTGTTCCGCATAATATCTGTGGTTTGTAAATGTGGCAATGCTTGATATTTGATGGTGTAGTAGTAGCATTGTTGCCTGACAGCTGCAGGTTCTCAGGTTTGATTTTGGCCGGGGTTCCTTCTTTGTGGGGTCTGTATCTTCTCCCTGTGTTTGTGTGGGTTTGCTTTTGTGTCCTCCCATGTTACAAAGACATGTCTGCATTATTTCTTCCTGGGCCTCTGCTGAAAATTTTTTTTTTGTTCCAAGTCAGACTGTCCTGATTAACAAATGTTAAATAAAATTGACAGGCATTTGAATTTCAGACTTCAGGTTTCTGAATGTTTAATTCCTTGCAGATTTGATGGTGCAGTGGTAGTATTGTTGCCTCACAGCTATAGGTTTTCTGGTTTGATTCTTGGTTGGGGTGGCTTCTGTGTGGAGTCTGCATCTTCTCCCTGTGTTGGTGTGGATTTGCTCTGGTGCCCTGCCATTTTACAAAGACGTGTCTGCAGTATTAATCCCTGCATCTCTGCTGAAAATTGTTTTTGTTCTGTCCGCAGTAAAATTGACCGGCATTTGAATTTCAGACTTCAGGTTTCTGAATGTTTAATTCCTTGCAGATTTGATGGTGCAGTGGTAGTATTGTTCATAGGTTCATAGGTTCATACTAGGCTATCTGCCCGAGGGCATTTACAAGCCTAGCCCATCGTTTTGTGGCTTACGCCACCCCTTTAGTATGGGGAACTATACCCATTATTTTGCTGTGCCTCTGTCGAGCAGTGACACTGAGGTAATCCCTGGGGTATATCTGCGATCTCCCATCCATTGGTCAAGATTTCTCTTGAACAAGGCCAGCGAGGTGCTCTGCCTCACATGTACCGGGATTTTGTTCCACAGCATAGGGAGTCTTTGGGTGATGAATCTATCCCTCCAGCACGTCCTCTTAATATCCGTGTCAAGGTTTAAGTCTCCCGCCCTTGTGGCTCTGATGGATCTAGATTTTTTGAGGTGAAGCATATTCATCAAATCTGGGTTTGACATGGCCCTGTATGCTAGGCAAACGTCACCTCTGAGCAAGCGGTAAGCGACTGAATAGAGCTGGAGTTCTTTCAGTCGGGCAGCATAGGACAGATTTTTGAGACCCTTTATCCTTTTGGTGAGGAACTTTTGTGGCCTCTCCAGCTGCTGCAAGTGTCGGGTCAGATACATTCCGAATGGGGCATTGTACTCAATCATTGGTCTGATGAGTGATGAGTAAAGGGAGACTATGACCTCCCTTGATCTAGATGAGAATCCCTTCATGATAAGGTGGGCAATGTAGAAGGTCTTCCTAACTACTTTAGCTACATGGGTGTCGAATGACAGACTACTATCAACCTGGGTCCCCAGGTCCCTGATAACTTCTTCTGTGCTCAGTGGATTGCCACCTATTTGGTAGCTAGGGGTAACCATGTTTTTATCGAAGGGTATGACTATGCATTTTTTGGCATTTAACTTTAGGCCATGGCTCTGGCACCAGTTATCCATTTCTGTGAGACCCTTCTGAAGGATATCTGTGTCAGATGTGTTTTCTACTATGGCACCCAGTTTGCAGTCATCTGCAAACTTTGTCAGCCATAACCCTCCTGTGTTTGCTTGTACTTCGGAAAAGTAGATGCCAAACAAGAGTGGGCCCAGGACTGAGCCCTGTGGGACACCACTTGTGACAGGCTTTGAGTCTGACATGGCGCCAGCAACTCTGACCCTGTGGGTTCTGTCACTCAGCCAGTTTGCAACCCATCTTGTGATGTATGGGTTGACATTTAAGCTGATGAGTTTTTCAATGATACCCGAGTGGGGTATTGTATCAAAGGCGTTAGCCAGATTGAGGTAGGCTGTATGGACTGCCTTTCCCTCATCAATGGCTTTGGTGACTGTTTCGAAAAAGTCAACCAAGTTTAAAAGGCATGATCTGCCTTTGACAAAGCCAAACTGGGTTGGATCCAAAGTCTGCAAATTCCCTATGTCTTTATTTATGAGGTCCATTATGATCCTCTCCATGGCTTTGCAGATAAGGCTGGTCAAGCTAATGGGCCGGTAATTTCCAGGGTCGGTGGAGGCACCGCCTTTGTGAAGTGGTACCACAGTTGCAGTGCGCCACTCCCTGGGTACGTATCCAGAGGTAAGACTTTGATTAAACAGCTGTCCTAGCTGTGGGTTTAATTCCTCATTGAGTTCATGGAGCACACAGCCGGGGACACCATCAGGTCCCATGGATGCTGTGTTTTTTGCTTTGGAGAGAGCAGTTCTCACTTGGGCGCTGGAGATGTTTGGGGGGCTGCAATAGTTTTGGTATAGATATCTCTCCTTTTGGGGGGGAGGGGGGGGAGAAGTTTGCACTGAACCTGTCAGCCGGTATGTTGGCAATGTCTGTAGGATCAGTAATCTTCACATCATTTTGAACTAGCTCTGAGCATATATGGGAGTTTCCTCCCAGGTTTCTAACATAGCTAAAGAAGGCCTTATGATTGTCTTTTGAGTCTTTAGCTATTTTTCTCTCGAAATTTGCTTTGGATGATTTTATGAGAGCTCTTAGTTTTTTACTTATAGTGATCAAGGGTGTCTTACCTTTTAAGGATTTTGCTCTATCTTGTAGTAGCTTCCTCCTTTTGTTGTAGAGTTTGTTTATGGCTGGGGTCCACCAGACTGGACGCTTGCCTTTGGTACAAAGAGTCTTTGTTTTGCTTGGGATTGCCTTATCCATGCAGTCCTGCAGGTGCTGGTAGAAGGCATTTGTAAGTGATTCAGCGGCTTGAGTACTGTTTTCCGCCGGCCTTAAAGGAGACCACACTAGTCTTTAGAAGCGTGAAGTCGGCTTTTGAGAAGTTCTTTACTGTGGTCTTTTTATTTCAGGTGGGGTGGGATGAGGACCTCCAGCGAGATTAGTTTGTGGTCTGATCTCACCAGTGAGGGGTACACCTCCGGTGTTGAACATTGTGCTCCCATGTTCGTGATGATGAGATCAAGTATGTTATCTCCTCTTGTGGGGATGGTGACTAGTTGTTCCATGGCATTTGAGTTTATGAATTCCAGGAACTTTTGGGCTAGGGTGTTTGGGCTTGAGTAGTGTTCCCAGTCTATATTAGGGTAATTGAAGTCACCTAGTATGATGGTGTTTGGTGATACATTTATCCCCTCTAGAGTTTTCAGGAAGGCCATGTGAGGTTCTTGAGTTTGTGAGGGTGGCCTGTAACATGCTACAATTTGCAGAGCAGTCTTGCCTATGGTTAATTGCACCTGGATGGTCTCCGATGCATCGTGCATTGCCACCAGTCTTGAGGTGTGGGTGTCCTTGATGAATATGGATACCCCCCCTCCTTTCTTGGTATTGTCCGGATTTTGGGGCCGGAACGCATGATGTGAGGTAAAACCTGATAGCGCTGGGGTGCTCTCAGGAGCCTTGAACCAGGTTTCTGTCACAGCACAGACATCGATGTTCTCCATACTGAGAAGGGCCTCGAGTGCGTGCATTTTGAGATTTAGACTTCTAGCATTGAGCAGCATTACCCTTAGTTTTTTTCCTTTTTTGTGTTCTAGGGTGGTAGGTTTAGAATTTGAGCCTTGCCTAAAAAAGGCACTATGGGGGTGGCAAGAGCCTTTGCCAATATCCGGAATCCCAGGGGTGACAGGTGCAAGCCGTCCCTTGCGAAGCAGAGTGGCTTGTCCAGCATGTCATCCCAGCTATAGGTTTTCTGGTTTGATTCTTGGTTGGGGTGGCTTCTGTGTGGAGTCTGCATCTCCTCCCTGTGTTTGTGTGGATTTGCTCTGGTGCCCTGCCATTTTACAAAGACGTGTCTGCAGTATTAATTCCTGCGTCTCTGCTGAAAATTGTTTTTGTTCTGTGCGCAGTAAAATTGACCGGCATTTGAATTTCAGACTTCAGGTTTCTGAATGTTTAACCCCTTGCAGATTTGATGGTGCAGTGGTAGTATTATTGCCTCACAGCTATAGGTTTTCTGGTTTGATTCTTGGTTGGGGTGGCTTCTGTGTGGAGTCTGCATCTCCTCCCTGTGTTTGTGTGGATTTGCTCTGGTGCCCTGCCATTTTACAAAGACGTGTCTGCAGTATTAATTCCTGCGTCTCTGCTGAAAATTGTTTTTGTTCTGTCCGCAGTAAAATTGACCAGCATTTGAATTTCAGACTTCAGGTTTCTGAATGCTTAATTCCTTGCAGATTTGATGGTGCAGTGGTAGTATTGTTGCCTCACAGCTATAGGTTTTCTGGTTTGATTCTTGGTTGGGGTGGCTTCTGTGTGGAGTCTGCATCTCCTCCCTGTGTTTGTGTGGATTTTCTCTGGTGCCCTGCCATTTTACAAAGACGTGTCTGCAGTATTAATCCCTGCGTCTCTGCTGAAAATTGTTTTTGTTCTGTCCGCAGTAAAATTGACCGGCATTTGAATTTCAAACTTTATGTTCTTCAGAATACATAGTAGCACAACCTTTTTTTCTAGCAATTTTCTAAGTTTATAAGATGAATATTTTAAATTTGTCCCTATTTTTGGGACTGTATTCCCCCATTATTGGCTTCGTCCAGGTTTTTGTCCTAAGGTTGACAGCTATGGCAAGAACTGAATTCACTGAATATGGACTGTAGAATTGTGCATATTTACTGATAAAGGTGCACTGTAGAATTGTGCATATTTACTCATAATGTGGACTGTAGAATTGTGCATATTTACTAATAATGGTGGACTGTGGAATTGTGCATATTTACTAATAATGGTGGACTGTAGAATTGTGTATATTTACTAATAATGGTGGACTGTGGAAGTCTGAGTAGACTTTTTTATGATAAATGTTCTCAACTGGGCAGTTTTGCCATTATGGGTGCATATGTTTTGTTTCATTGCTTACTGGAAAAATGTTCAAAACAAATTTAAAACACCCTCTAACAAGTGTACTGTATTGTACAAGGAATATAATTTATAGTACAATGAGGAAGGTGTATCAAAGAGCACATGTATGTTTCATATGCAAGGGGCCTATGATTCGAAAACAGCCCAAAATGAATCTTTATCTGCCACTGGCAAAATGCATTTTCTTTGAATGTGGGTTTCAATGCTGTTTCAATGAATGTGAGTTTCAAGGGCAGAGAAGTTTTAATGCTAAGTTTTCATTGTGAGACTGCATTGCTTTGTTTAACAGATGACTTAATGTTTGTGCTGTAAAATATAAAATAAAACTTTCAAATGAAGTCCAATCATTGAAGTAAAGCAGTATGCACATTAGTGTTTATGGTAAATGGAGTGAAATAGCCAAGTAATGGTTAATTGGAATGGCTGCAGAGGCTCCAGTTCAACCATTATTTTGTCGGGGGGGGAAGGGCAGCAAACTCAGACAGGCCCAGCTGAACTATACCTCCCAACTGTCCAGATTTTCAAAGAATGAATAGATTTTTGCTTCTTATTTTTGGTTTGTTGTTCATAAAATTTGTAGTTTTAATTCCTAAATGATTTGCCAGAAGTCACTAAATAATAAGTTTCAGACTTCATAACCTTCATTAAAATGCATGTTAAAGTAAGAGCTGTTCTATCAACTGTCTCAATTTATACAAGAGCAATTTTTAGTACTGTTTATATGTGCCCCCAATATATTTGGCCTTGTTCAGATTTACTGCATTAACAGGTTGAGAGGTACATGCAAATAAATTGCTTTATAGAATTAGGCATAGCCAACCTCTCAACTGTCCCCAATTTTGGCTCAAAATGTTGCTCTTCGCCCTAATAATCCCTCCGCAAAATAGCAATTTTGGAAGAAAACATAGAGGGTTTACAATTAAGAAATAACTGTAATAATCAAAGTTATAGATTACTTGAAATGCATGTAGATTCTTTTATTTTGTCAGCTGCTCAAGGTAGCAGTACTAATATTAAAGTGTCCCTTCTTTGACAGGTAGCAGCTGTATTGTGTGTCTATTTTATATTTTTGCATCACATTTTTGGTCCATTTTTCATAAAATTGTGTTTTTGTCAAATTAGTGACAAATCACTAAAGACTGAAGTTAGAAAATGACAGACATTTGAGTTTCAGATTTTATACCCTTCAGAAAATTCATACTAATGCAAGACCTATTCTATTATCTTTCTAAGTTTATTAGAGCAATATTTAAAAATTGTCCTTATTGTTGTGCCTTTGTCCCACTTCTGTGTATGGCTTTGTCCAGATTTCTTGCTCTTGAGGTTGAGAGGTATGACAAATGTGTCAGGGCCATCACAGTCAGCCAGAGAGATTTCAAATTGTGACATGCTTGTTGCACCCACTCCCCATGTAGTGACTCTGGATGTGTCCAAGCAAGGCAAGGAGTAGTTGTATTTACCTTGGATGGGGAGGACACACTGCATAAGTACTACAGTGGCTTTTCATCTGTCCTTGATTTTGCAGAATGGTCTGGTTTCTGTCATAATTTTGTACTGTTGATTTATGCTTATTACTCAGATTTATGCTTATTACTCAAAGTGCCTGTTGCTCTGTGTTTAAGTAGCAATGCTTTAATGACCAAAAGGTAAGCTTGTCTGACATTGTAAGATGCAAGTAAGCTTTAATAAGCATACTGTTAAAGAATTGCCAACATTGAAAGCCTTTCTGTTGTTGCCATGCAGAGAATACTTGACTAGATAATGTATAAGCCTTGGGTATTAAAGGACAGGATTCCATTATTTTAAAAAGCTCATTACACTTGTTGGAGACTTCCAGTCATCTCTACAGACTTTATCCGTAAACTAAACAGAATGCCAATCATGTGTGGTCCATAACCTGTACAGTAATCCTTTAAGCAATGTATCTTGAGCTTGTTTCTTGTTTGTTTTTCATTTTTTACTTTTATCATGTTTTCCCCATGAAACAAGTTGTCAGGCAGCAGGTCTTTTTTGGATAAGAAACATTTTTACAAGTGGGGGCATCACATAGATTTCTACTTTCAGCATGTTGCTTGGTACTTTAATAAAGCTGAATATAATATAATTAGAACTGCAGTGCAAGGAGAAGTGGTTTGAGTTGAGTGCTTCTGGTTTTTCTTATACTTGATTTTGACTGGCATTCCAGTAATGTATTTAAAAAGTAATTTATTTTTTCATGCCTCACAACCTTTTGTTTCCATCTAGATATTAAGTAAGCTGTCATGCAGCCAATGCATTGAAATATTTTTATTCTTCTACACTTATTTTTGTCTTGATTGGACTTTCATAATGATGGTTTGCCACCCAGGGCAGCGTATTTAATTAAAGTTTTTTTTGTGGTTTTGTGCATAACCCCTCCCCTTTATGGTTGACCACACCCCTTCCCTTTGACCCCACCCATTCAGCGTCTCCTGCAGCCCCCCTGTGATTTGAAGTCACCAGCCGCCACTGATTTCATCAGTATCATTAAGGATTTTATATTTGTTAACAAAAGTGGATACCTCCTCCAATGTGTCAGATATTTAGTTCCTTCAGAAAGACATAATTTGATCTTTGATGAAACACCAAATGGTTTTAATATTGTTCTTTTTAAGGTCCATGGTCAGCGGTAGGCATGATTTTCTTTTACCTATTTTACTAGAATAAACATTGTCAAATCTGATTAAATGTTCACCTATTTTACTAGGTGGGCTCAACCATGCTGATTTTAATATTTGATCTTTTTTTCTAATCCAGACACAAACTTGACTACAATGGAAAACGGTACTGAGTTTTCCTTCTTTGAAGGTGCTCTCAGGGATCTATGCATCCTTTCAATTCTAAAAGATAATGGGCAGGATTCACGAAGCCTCTGTGTAAGAGATACAAGGCTTACACGGAGGCTGCAGTTAAACGGTGTGACGTCAGCATGTCATGCATATGCATGAGGGCATGCTGAATCACACCTAAGGCTAACACGGTCCATGGAAGACAGTAGGGGCGTGTCCTTAGGCCGAGCCCTGCAAGCAGACATGCCCCCAGAAGAGTAAAAGTGCCCAAAGTAAACCCCCATGACAGAGTACATGGAAATGTGAATAAACACAACACAACACATGCCCCCACAGACTATGAACATAAAATCATATAAATGAACATGTTTTATATTTTTTTTAAACTGTAAAGATGTTTGCCCGTGAGTGCGCTTGTTTGCGCGGGTGTGCCCATAGCTCAGCCACAGTTAGCAGTAAGTGGAAAAGCATATAAGAACTAACTATGCAAAGTAAGTCAAAAAGCAATAGCATAGTGGTAGGGACATCGACTGACAAACAGGCAGTCATGGTTCGAACCCCCACAACATCAATTTGTATTTTTAGTGAAATAAGCACGAAACAAGTCCCTGACACATATGTACACATATAAAATTATATTTTATGTAAAATGTAATGAAATAGGCCAGTTATTGTGAAGAAATGTGACATAACAAAATAATAAATGCCAGATGTGCCCATAGCTGAGCTATAGTTTAACAAGTTGAGTGCATCTGCCCGTAGGTGAGCAGTGGTTTAACAGGTGCAAAATGAGTGCCCGTAGGTGAGCAATGGTTCAACAGGTGCAAAATGAGTGCCCGTAGGTGAGCCATGGTTTAACACGCTGAAACTGTATGCCCCTAGCTGAGCTGAGCGTAATATGCATGCTGACAGCCAAATGAGGTGTAAACCAGCATAACCCATTTGCGCGGAGCTGGGCACCGTGCCAACAAGCTAACCAACAGGCAACGTTGAGCAAGCTGTAACAAAACTGTCTTTACACAGACACACCCCCTAGCCTGTCTAGACAGTCATAAAATATAAAAAGCAGTGGCCAGGTTCGAACCCAGGATACCATGCACCATAGTCAAGGTACTGAACCACCAAGCCATGACAGCTGTACTTAGAAATGCAGTAATAGCAAATATATAGGAATGAATAGAAAGAGGAGCATGACAAAGCAGGTTTTGTAAAGCTGATACAATTCCAAAATGGCCAGTCACAGATAAGTGCGGGAAAAACAGCATATATAAGCCTCATAGGTGGGAATACACAGCATAACCGATTGTAGAACTAACTTGCAGCCAGAATGTCAGGAGTAGGTGAGGGTAGTTGCTTCCAAGCACAGAGGTGGGGCATTGAGGAGTCCAGATATATGGTCCGGCTCCTTGTCCACAATCATAAGGCCCAACACATGCAGGGCCAGGTCCTGTGGGGAGCATATAGGGCTGAGGCATGGGACCAGTTGGCTCATGATCTCACCAGTGCCACAGGGATTCCAAGGACTGGTGAGCAGGTCTGTCACCACCATGCGGACCCGAAGAGACGTAAGCAGGACCAACTGAACCTTTGGATCCAGGTGGCCCGGCAAATGCCCAACGCCCCACTACTGAGTAAGTTACATTTAATTATGTATTAAAAAATTAACCTAGCTGATATTATGGAGATGTGTATTCCAATATTACTTTATTTATATTACAGCTGCAGGTATCCGTTCTGTGAACCACAGAGCCTATGGCGATAGGCTGGTGCGGTTGCGCCACCAGGCAGGTCAGTAATCCTCTCCCTGTAACTGTAAAGAAATATAAAAGTATGACAGTTAGCAAAAGAGTGCAGTGTAGTCACTAAGTAATAAAATGTGCAAGTAACAGTGTAAGAGTGTTTGCAAGTATTGCTTGATTACAAAAGTGTGTTGCAGTCTGTAATCCAAACAGAAAAATGAAAATGTCTGAAATAAAGTCTGAAATAAAGATGCCCCACCTGTAATATAATACTACACAACCTGCAGCAGGCTGAAAAGTACAGCTGCAGAAGATGAGCAAATCACATGTGTGAAATATATCCCTGTTGAAATACTGAAACATGACAGAAGTGAGACTGTTGGAAAGGATTGTAATAACTACAGGTAAAACATGTCAATAAAGCCCAGAAGTAAGTACCATCCTGAATTGTAAAATTAAAACAAGTGAGAGAGTGTGAGAAAGAGTTATGAAACCACCAATAAAGTAGTAATAACCCCTGAACAAAGCCAGATATGAACATGTATGAATAACAATAAAATGTATATTGATGTAGCAGTAGCAGTCCTATCACCAACTTGAAGTAGTTATCACATAGGAAACTGTTGGTAGAACAGTAGTGTGTATATATCTGCAGCTATTAGAAATGTACAGCATATGTATTGGTATTTGAAGGTGTTAATTATATTTTCTTCACCCTACCCTATAACCACATATAATCCATTCCACGTGAAATTGGTATGTGCAATCACAATTAACACCCCTGGACATTTGTCCTGTTGGGTCATACATATTTGCATGTATGTTGATGCATCTGCCCTGTTCATACATCCAAACCTGATGGCCTGTTGCCATCAATCAACCCTGCATGTTGTTGGACTGTGTATTGCTGTTCAAATTATGCATGTGTTATGCTTGCTGTTCAATGGTGTGAATATCTGGGTGTTTGGTTAATGGGAATACTAATGCATGCTGTTACAACTAATTGCGAATGGTATTGTATGTTACTAACCCAAACTGTCATGACATAATGCAAAACATAGGACAACAGGGAAGGCGGGTTCCAGCGGACCCACCTCTCCCACCTCAGCTGCCGAGTGCACCTGGCAGTAGTGCCCAGTCTGGACCCTCCTCCGGTGGCCCTGTGCCACCTGTGGGTGGAAGCGCTGCAGGGGATGGGGCTCGTCCCCCCTCTGCAAGTGTGGCCGGAGGAGAACCACCACTCACCCTCCGTAGCGTCCGGACTGTGGTGCGTAGGGAGATCCAGGAATCTGTTCCTGGGCCCCTACGCCAGCTTGAGGCACAGGTGGCACAACTTACGGGCATGCCTGTTGCCCGGCCTACACATCCCCGAGCACAGCCCTGTCCTGGGCAGTGAAGGAACAGTGGCAACTGCCCATGGGTGGGGATATCAGTTCCACTGTTGCCATCTGTGGGCTCATGGGCCCTGGATATCCAAACATCTGTCATCAATTGTGTAACTCCCCCCCACACGTGTCATACACCACCCCTGTATGCATCTTGTTTGTCTTGTCTGTTGACCTACCCAACCTACCTCCCCAGCTATACTGACTTCCTTTACCTGACATACCACTCTCACCTGAAAAAAAAAAAAAAAAAAAAAAGGGCACTCTGTACCCACAAAAAAATTACGCCCCATACATAGCTGCCCATTCTGCACACATGCCTGCTGGACATGGAAACTATCAATTACAATTGGCTGTACAACAAGTATTATTGTTGTCCTGACACCTCTCTCAGGGGTGGAAGGTTTCAAATGTCACACCAAATTACAAACATATGCACAGCTGTTACTGATGAAGAAATGGGCAGCTATGGGCCTTACCTACATCCTTCCTGCAAAACCCAAGCTTGTTTCCCTACTGTCTTACCCTCTTTGTGACCACTTTTTCACCACTTTCCTGTCTCCCCATTTTCATTTCTTTCAAAGAAAATAGCGCAGGTGTGCGCCAGAGTAAGCACTGTTAAGCGGTTGTAAGTGGGTGTGCGCGGAGCTGAACGCCAGTGCGCATGCGGGAGCTCCAAGCAAATCAGCGCTAACCCGGTTACAACTGCTTATAAGTTCCTTAGTCACTCTGATTGACAGGTCCTGTAGTCAGTTCAAAAGCAAAATAAAATCCCACTGTCAGTCCCGAACCCAGGAAACACTAGTCTGCATGACTTACCACTAAGCCATGACTGTTATATAAGAACATTGTGCTACAATAAATATATCATGTAATAGTAGGAATGGATGTAAAGGGAATGTAGGATGTGTAGTACACAAAGCATGTCATGTATATTTACTGTCAAATCTAGTGGATTTCTATAATAGTAGTGTGTGAACAGAAACAGCCATGCTAGTTGGTAGCTAGTAGGTAATAATGTCAGTTATTATACATATATAAATATATATATATATATATATATATATATATATATATATATATATATATATATATATATATATATATATATATATATATATATATATATATATATATATATATATATATATATAGTTGTAGGTGTCAGTGTACATACACACTTAGTACAGAAAACAGGAGAGATGAATGGAGAAATGTGAATCTACAACACAGCCTGAATTATGAGAGAGATACTAACCTTTACACTCACAGAACAGTGTCCACAGCATACCAGCATGTTCCCCGCCCTTACACTCTGAAAGGGCAACGCCTATCTCACATACCCTTTTATAGCACTGTCCTGAAATCACAGTGAGAACTTCAATCAGTACACAACTGGCTGCATGCAATTAGCAAATGCTGGCTTACAATTGGTGCAGAGGCCATCACATGGACATATGCAGATACCTACAAAAGCATCCTGTACTCCACTCCACACATGCAATACTTTCATTGCACCATCTGGAGGCAGAGAGAGAGAGAGAGAGAGAGAGAGAGAGAGAAAGAAAAAAAGAAAATAAAAACACAAACAAAAACCACACGTAAGACAAACTAAGTTGAAGCTGTCATCAGTGTCAGTATCAAGCTGGGCTAGCAGCAGCAGGAAGCTATACTAATGGTAATGCAACTAGCTGTGACAAACACAGGTAATGTAAAGTAACAAGTTAATAGACTACATACTGTGAACCCTCCATATGTGTTATTGCTCTGTATCTATATGTATGTCTATGTGATAAGTTGTGTGCACGTAGTTTTACCCAAAGGGGATGACTATACATTACATGTCATTCAGTGTTAGGCCATGATTCTGGCACCAGTTGTCCGTTTCAGTGAGGCCTGTGTGTAGGATGTGTGTGTCAGCTGGTGTAACGACTATGGCGCTTACTTCGCAGTCATCTGAGAACTTTGTCATCCACAACCCGCCCATGTTTGCTTTCACATCTGAGAAGTAAATGCCAAACAAGAGGGGTCCTAGGACAGAGCCCTGTGGGATACCAAATGTGACTGGCTTTGAGTCTGACATGGCTCCCGCAATTTTGACTTTATGGATTCTGTTGTTCAACCAGTTTGCAACCCATCATGTGACATATGTATTAACATTTAAGCTGATGAGCTTGTCTATGACGCCTGAGTGGAGTACTGTGTTGAAGGCCTTAGGCAAGTCCAGGTAGGCTGTATGGACTGCTTTGCCCTCATCAATGGCTGTAGTGACTGTTTTGAAAAGGTCAACCAGGTTCAAAAGGCAGGATCAGTCCTTCACAAAGGCAAACTGGGTGGGATCAAGTGTCTGCAGGTACCCATTATTGCTGTATATGAGTCCCATAATGAATCTTTCCATAGCTTTGCAGACAAGGCTGGTTAAGCTTATGGGGCGGTAGTTCCCAGGGTCAGTAGAGGTGCCTCCTTTGTGGAGTGGGACCACTGTTGCTGTATGCCAGTGTTCAGGTACATATCCTGTAGTAAGGCCAAGGTTAAATATCAGTTTTATATGCGGTTGTATCTCCTCTTGGAGTTCACGTAGCACACATCCAGGGATACCATCAGGTCACATTGATGCTGTGTGTTCTGCTTTGCTGAGGGCGGCCTTCACCTGGACATCTGAGATGATAGGGATGTTACATTCAGCTGTGATAAGTATTTCTATGTTTGGGGGAGAGGGAGGGGGGATATTTGCACTGAACCTGTCTGCCAGAATGTTGCCAATATCTGTGGGTTCAGTGAATTTTAAGTAGGTGTGTACTAACTCAGAGCATATCTGAGGCTTTTGGTCCATGTGTCTAACACAACTGAAGAAGGCCTTGTGGTTATCTATAGTGTCCTTGGCCATTTCCCTCTTAGAGTTGGCCTTGGATGTTGTTATGAGAGAACTTAGCTTATTACTAGTGCTGACCACAGATGCCTTCCCTTTATGTGAATCTGCTCTGTCCTGCAGTAGCCTCCTTCTATCATTATACAATTTGTCTTTGGCTGGGGTCCACCAGACAGGATGCTTAACCTTTGTGCATAGGGTCTGGGTTAGAATTGTGTGTGCATGTTCCATGCATTCTTTGGGATGTCCATGGGAAGCATTTGCAAAGGGGTCAGCATTGTGGGTTGTGGCTTCCACTGGCCCAGTGAGCTGCATGGATACCATCTCAGTCCTAACAAGTGAAAATCTGTATAGTCACATATATATCAAAGTAGTCCACTGTGCTGGTGGTGGTGGTGGAATATGTATATCCAGGCTGATTATTTTGTGTCCAGATCACACTAGTGGATGACGTTCCACATACAGTACCATGTTATGAACCCCCAGAGTGAGGTGGTGCATTGGACCTGTCTCAGTGTGCTGACCGATGGGGCTTGGTACTATGTTGTATGGAATGTGGCAGGTATTGTTGCACAGGTGTTGGCTGAGCACTGATATCTGGCCATGTACATGTGTATCCACCAAGAGACACACACGTGCTACATATGGGAGTAGTAGTAGTATATCACTACAGTTGAGTATCATGTATTGTATGTGTGCCATATTTTGCTGACATGGTTTGCTGATATCCTGTTTGTGTTCTCTTGCAGGGACATGGCGCGTCAGCGAAATCCTGCCCACTCTGCTGCAGAAGATGAAGAGATACACCAGAGCCTGGTGCAGGATTATGACATACTGTTTTCCCGCACCAGCCAGAATCAGCAGGAGAGGGCTGCACTGTGACAAGACCTTGTCCGTAGAGTAAATGACATTGGCACGCATAATAAGACATATGAGCAGGTACGACATCACTGCAGTGATTTAATCAGAAATGTCCGTCAGCGTGCGTCGGATATCCACAGGCAACAGGTTGCCACAGGAGGTGGGGTGGCCACACATCCCCCCCTCACCAGACTGGAGGGGCTACTCCTAAGTGTTGTGGCTCCAGCCCAGGAACATCAACAGCAACACACCTGCATTATGATGGAGGCTGGATCCACACAGCAACACAACATGGAGCGTGCAGGTAATATGCCATATGTACACTTGACTGTTCTGTACACTGTTAGTTTATGCATGTGTAAGGTGTGTCTTTGGTATGTAGCTGTCAACATAGTTTGTAATTGTGCAGGTGTGATATTGCCAATATCAGCAGCTGACATGTGAAAGGCAACTGGTGTACTACTGAACTGTATCATATGCAGTATCAATGGCACAGTTGTGCCCACTGACATTAATCCCCTCATTTCTGCAGGTCCCTCTGGTGTTACAGCAAGGCAGCCCATCCATGCTGGTGAGTGTGTTTTAACAATACCTATAATAGTCCTGATAGTGCTAGTAATAATAGTGTAACTCAATAGTGCTCTGTGTGTATACTGCGGGGTGTGCATGTGTGCATGTGTCCACGTGTGCATGTGTGCATGTGTGCATCACTGATAACATTGTGTATACATTGTAAACTGTGTTTCCTGTCTTCCTCCCACAGGTTCTGGTGCTGCTCTGGTGTCCTGCAGCAGGGAACCTGAATCTGGTGCCACAGGTACTGATAATTATGATATCTGTGTAATGGCACAGGAAGGTGTGTCAGGGTCAGTCATTGGTCAGCCAATTGACAGTACACAGCTGTCAACCCCATCGTTGCACACAGTCATCCTGCCAGTACATCCTATGTCACCAATGTCCCTAGGTGATGGACAGGATACAGTGGGTATTGACCAGGGTAATGTGGTATCTGTGGCACATGCTTCCCCACACAGCAGCCATGGGCAGGGTCCTGAGATGGTACCACACAGACAGTTGCCCATGGGTTCTCGTGGGAGCATCCGTGGGCGTACTGCCTCTGGCAGACATGCCCAAAGAGGTCTGTCAACCTCAGCTATGTTTCGGGCTGTCATGCAGGCACAGTCACGTATGGAAAGGTACACCAGACAGGGTCTGAGGGAGATGAGAGCATGTCGCACATTCATGACTGACAGTATGCGTGACATCGCGGATGCTATCCGTAATTTCATCGATGTCATAGACAGACATT
This sequence comes from Protopterus annectens, assembly GCF_019279795.1. Classification (NCBI taxonomy): domain Eukaryota; kingdom Metazoa; phylum Chordata; order Ceratodontiformes; family Protopteridae; genus Protopterus; species Protopterus annectens. The sequence goes on from NC_056741.1 coordinate 1,453,800,841, forward strand.
GTGGGGACATATTACAGCAGTTCCACAACCACATGTCCATGAGCCAGGGCAATGGTGGATGGTTGTGGCATTGACGTGGCCGTATGCCAGCAACAGCAGCAGCTGGCAGTTGGCGCGGATGACAACAGGCCCGCAGATGCCCCCATAGTGCCAGCCTGCAGACCCAGCAATGCTGGGTCTGTGCTGTCATCAGACCGCCCCAGGAGACCATGTGCACATGGCTCTGGACAGTCCCAACAGGGACCTGTGTCCAGTCAACAAACTCCCACTTCTCATGACAGTACCCAGTCTGGCTTAGTACCGGATATGGTCCGTAGCACCCCTGCCAGGCACAGGTACCGTGTCCGTGGCCACAGACACTGATCTGTATGACCTGCCAGGTGCAGTCTGTGGCTGTCCACAAACTCCAGTATATGGCAGCCATGAGGTGGAACTGTGTGCATGCATACACACATGCGAAATGTTAACACCTAGGGCTACCACATACACGCACACACTGCACCAACAGTGCCCCACCCTGTACTGCTGTCCCTCACCAACACACATACACATACATGTCAATTGGTGGTATCAGTGGCAGACTCAGGCATACCTAGTTCACACCCTGTGCATATGATGAAACTGTGCCACCTCCTGCAATCTCCAACATCAGTGCAGGAACAGGTTAACATGTTGCTGATGCACAGGGTGACTACATAGAAGTGTATTACTAGTATCATGTTGGTAACAGTACAGTGTGCTGATATGATTGTGTGTATATCCCAGCATGCCTGATGCAGTAACTGTATGACTGTCCTGAATTGTTATCTACACCCATAGTAAGTACCATAGTGTAACAGCTGCACATTATTGCATACCGGTGATAAGGATGTCAACAGATAGCCACATACATAGGTAACACAGGGGAGAAGCTAATGCAAGTAGTGATACGCAATGATGGACATGTACACTAATGGTGGCATGTTGCCCACAACGACTATGCAATGTGGATGTTTGCGCATGGTGATATGTGTGCAGTACCAATTTAATTTAAAGTAATTAAATATTAAATAATATCAGTTCTACCAAGGACATCTGAGCTGTGCATTCCTGGGTACATGTTGATAGTGCCTGCATATTTGCACTGTTACCTACTGGAAGTGTTACCCTTTCTTTGTTGTACAATGGACTACTTCCAGCACTGCTTACTGTAGCTTTGTTTGCATGCATGTTTGCTTGAGGTTCCCTGTAACACTGATTCCACCTGCAATGCAGATTTACAGAGCTTCTGTGGATTCCTAGTGACATCTGCATAGCGTACTATACGTATGTCAATTTTCAACCTGACAGAACGTCACTGCCTGTCCTGTTCGCATGTACGTTGCCTGTGACACATTGCATATGACTTACCTGGCATTTACCCACGTGTGCAGTCATATATGCCAGCGCTATGAAATCAGTAGCAGTACACCCACACATACTCACCTTCAGTATGTTGTTCCCCATTGGCCCTATGTGTTTGTAGTCACCATGGCAATCACACTACTATGGTAGCATGTGCAAAGGTAACCTGTGAATCACCTCTATGGTCCAGTTGTGGTTTATATGAGTCATGTCGCAATGTCACAGCTGCCACATGTATGCAGTCAACCCTCTCCCCTGGCCAGGAATGTACAACACATGTGTGACATGCAACCACATAGCCAATCTGGGGACTGAGCACTCTGAACCCAGTACTGCCATACCATGTCAGGTGGCATGACATACTACAGTGACTACAATACCAGTCTAACAGACCCGCACTGACAGCAATCCGAACACACTGGGGCATACTTGGAGCCTCAGAATAGCATCCTGCCTGAGCATCACACACCTCCGCAGCTGGCACACAGGCATACGTTAAGTCGGAACAGAGCACATGCCACACATGGCACACACATCCCGTGTGCCACACACTCACAGCCTGTAGGGCTACACAACACACCTGCTACAGATGTGTCAGGCACCTCTCTTGGCCACTGCAGTGGGGTCCCGCTCAACAGGCTGTACATGGTGAAGGTCACAATGATATGCCCGTGGGGCAATATGGTCCACCACAAAACACATGCATACAAGTCAGTCAGAGGCATGGACACATATGACTCAGTCATTGTCCATTCCACTATGGATGACCTGAGACATACCTCCCTGGACTACATGATAGGGAACATAGAAGGGCTCTCTCAGCATGTGGCACGGGCCAGTATGAGCCTGACTTTGGTTGCCATCATACCCTCACCAGGTATGTTACCACAATATGTAGGAAGGGTGTTCTATGTCTACATTCTGCTCAATCTCCAATGTCATTCATAGGGTATCCAATGGCTGTCAGCGTGTGCTTACATGATAGGGAAGCCACAATGATTTGCGAGGGGCAGCTTGCACATGACACCCATGGGCCATTGTATATTGGTGAAGCCCCTTGATACACACATAATGCCTTTTGCTGCAGGACACAGATTACATAGCCACCTCCATGGGTATCACACGGGATAGGACACTAACAGTAATGCTACACAACACCAGCAGTGTACACCGCAAGATGCATGCACTGGACACTGTCCTCAGCACGGTAAACTGCAATATCTGTGCAGTAACAGATTCCTGATTCACGGCTCACAGGTTCAACCCATCACTGCCAGGTTATACCTCATACCATGCCTGTCGTCCCCTACACATGTAACACACATGAACAGGGGGATGGTATCTCAAGGCACCACAGATACACACACCTCCAGGTTGTTGGCACAGCACAAAGCATCAGGGCCTATCCATGAGCAGCTAACAGTGTGTTGGACTGCCTTCTGGTTCATAGCCTGGCACACACAACCCTCCCATACACAGGAAACCCACCTGTCCTCCCTAACAACACTGGGAATATGACAGTCTCTAGATATGTCTTTATATGGCTGGATTGCATCCAGCCGAACATTGTATGTGAGCATTACTGTAGCTACAACACACTAGCTGAAAGGTTCCCAGCATGTAGTCACTGAATTGCAGTGGAACAACATGTTACCACTCCCACAACAGGTGGGAACATGCAGCACCTGTTCATCGACTACATGTAGACTATATGGCCCAGACCAGATGTGTGTCCCCCGCTGTTAGGATGATACCATATACAACTCACACTGTATATACACATACCGCATGCGGCCCCTGCACAGTAAGACACAGTCATAATGTTATGCATTGCAAATACCATTTATCCACTTGAGGCACGTGTCAGACATGGTAACTACTGAAGGTCACAGGTATATATGTGTATGTGTCACACACATACATCATGTCTGCATTGCCATTGCTGGTTTAAGCAATGTCATGCATTGTTATGAACAACAACCCACACATGGTCATTTTGTGTGACACAACCACACGTGGCAGTTGTGGGTTTCCAAAACATACCTATCTGTGCTCTGACAGTGGAAATAGACCCAGTAGCGGAGCACACTATTGGCATTACTGGGCAATTAGCCCTGTTTGGCTGTACTGATAGTGTGGTGACATCACCTGTGTTTACTGGGGGAATATGCAGCATCTGGTGTATTGTAGTAGTTGCCAAAAGGAACTGTTCTCTCACACTTGCAAGTACACACACCCTACTACCCCCCCCACATACACACACACACACACACACACACACACTTGCCATTTGCAGGATTCATACGCCTACCTAACTATGCTATGACACATGGAGAGACGCATTAGTAAAGCGCACTATTCGGATTACTAAGAGGTTCCTCTTCTCCAGCTGTATTTATAGGGTGCTGACATCATCAGTGTTTAGAAAGGGTAATGTGCATTATGTAGTGTGTTCTCCTGATTGCCAAAAAGCACATGTCTTTCATACAGAATTGCACACACACAAACACACACACTTGCCATTTGCAGGATTCAAACCCCTACCTAACTATGTTATGACACTTAAGAGAAACGCATTAGCAGAGTGCGCTATTCAGATTACTGGGAGATTTTTCTTCTCCAGCTGTACTTATAGGGTGCTGACATCATCAGTGTTTGGAAAGGGTAATGTTCATCATGTAGTATGTTCTCCTAATTGCCAAAAAGCACATATCTTTCATACAAACTTGCACACACACTAACTCCCCTCTACCCACACTGGGCATTTGCATGATTCAAACCCCTACTCAACTATGTTATGACACTCGAGACGGACGCATTAGCAGAGTGCGCTATTTGCATTATTGGGAGGTTTCCCTTCTGCTGTACTTATAGGGTGCTGGCATCATCAGTGTTTAGAAAGGGGAATGCGCATCCTGTAGTGTGTTCTCCTAGTTGCCAAAATGGGCATTTCTTTCATACAGACTTGCACACACACTAACCCCCCTCCACACAAACTGGGCATTTGCAGGATGCAAACCCCTATCTAACTATGTTATGACACTCGAGACGGATGCATTAGCAGAGCGCGCTATTCGCATTACTGGAAGGTTTCTCTTCTCCTGCTGTTCTTATAGGGTGCTGACATCATCAGTGTTTAGAAAGGGGAATGTGCATCCTGTAGAGTGTTTTCCCAGTTGCCAAAAGGGACATTTCCCTCACACAGACTTGCACACACAACAACCCTGCTCATCCACACACACACACACACTGAGCATTTGCATGGTTCAAACTCCTACCTAACTATATTATAATACTTGAGGGAGACGCATTAGCAGAGCACGCTATCAGAATTACTGGGCATCTGTTCTGCACCTGCAATATTTATAGGGTGCTGACATCTTTATTTCTACAGAGGTATGTACATCTAGTACTACCTGTCAGGTGGGGGATAGCATATATATGCATTTTCAGCCACCTACTTCAGGGTCAGATATGCACATCGCACTGGCAGGTTATGTTCTATACCATGCTTCGTGACCACAGGACCTGTAACACACAACACAACCAGTCCAGAACACCCCTCCCACATCCAGGACACACACTTTGCTTCCCTGGGAACAGTGCCGGGATATGCAGGTGTTCACATACACCATTCCAGTTGTTAACATCAGGTACAGGCATATTGTGTGTGGGAACTACTCAGGCCTCTACAACATTACCCTACAGCCACTACAATTTGTGGGTCCATGTGCTATGGCAGAACCACTCACCACAGCCACATGGGGAAATACATATTGCACCTGTCCATCTGCAACATGGGTATTCACTATTCCACACCAGAGGTAGACCACCATTGTTGATATCTGACCATACCCATCTTTCCCTGGACATCCATATCCCATCCCCACCCCCAGGTAAGGTTGTCACTGCAAACAAACTGTATTTATCACAGGCAGACTCTACACTTGTGAAGACTGGGGTGGAAGACTTCAAAGGACCCATGCTGGGGGACTATACTGGCCACTCTGCATAATCCTTGACAATTGCATTCTATGAGCATGTGTAAGGTTTGCATTGATCATGCTATCCCACATATACCCATCACTGCTCCACAACAGGACACCTGTCAGGTGTACACCAGCCATATATGAGCTGTCCAACAGACAGAGTGAGCTAATACATTGCAGAGCTGTAGCCCACAGAGGGAGGACATCTCTGAACAGTACCAGCATGACACTTCAATCCCACATAATCATCACGACACAGTGTTGACAGTGAAGTTGTCCAGACAATGCAGATAGGGCTCCCCTCAGTCTGTTATTGATGCCCACTTACTGTTAGAGGTCCTCAACAACCCTCTTCCAGCACACACCAACAACATGGATGTGGCTTAGCACATTCAAACCCTGGGATCTCCACTGTGTCCCTGCTTGACAGAGGCACAGCACACTAGCCTCACACGATGCCTTATGTGACCTACTTTACAGTGGCACAGTAGCCTACTGTACTGGGGATGCAGACGCCAAGCACACTCTGGCTAAGCTTTCATTCCCTAGGGCAAACAGCCTAGCATTGACCTCTACACCCATATGTTTACTTGTCAGATGCACAATATCTGTTGCTGATAGACTGTTTGCAGGTTTTTATTGCCATAGCATTCCCTGTTTCTATGAACAACTTGTGTATCTGTGGAAGATGTTTGAATATGAGGGGGATCCACTATATCATTTATGTCTCTGTAGTCATTTAACTGTGTGCACTGGGCAGATTGCTGTGATGTGGTTGGTTCCTGGAATGACACGTACAAATACCAGATATGTGTGGCCAACTGCTAAACAAAGATATGGCCTAAGTGTGTGAGCATGCCCAGTTCAGCCTTTCCATGGCATGTTGTCTGACATATGTCTCATTTATCAAAGTGTGCGAGCATGCCCAGTGTGAGCTTTCCATATGTTGAACTCTGCAGTCCACCACATATTTGGATGAGTGTGAACTTCAACAATATCTCACGTTTATGGTTGTGTGTTGGGTGTCATGTTGTGTACTTACTGGCCAACTGCTTCATGTCTGAACACAACAGGGATTATACTGTGCCTGCAGGGTTTGCATGGCTTACTTTGCATACAGTTGTCAACATCCTTTCATACTGACCTAACACTGTAGTACCATATAGTGTACTGGTTCAGTACTTTCACTGTGGTGGACAGTATCCTGGGCTTTAGTCCTATCACTGCTTTAAATCTTCATAGTGAGCACAACAGACTGTTTAGGGGCCAGTTGTGCACATATGACCATGTTGCATTATGTTCAGATATGGACTACTTAAACCAGGCTTGTCCAACATTGGTAGTGTATTCCACAACATAGGTGGACATTGGCAAACACTAGCGATGTGCCCTAGGCCATTTCTAATGCTAGTCAGAGAGTGTGTTTGTCCTTTGACACACATTGTAACTGGAGTTTGCCATGACATATGTCATGGTTAGTATACTGTGCCTCCGTCTACCTGTGACATAACAGTGATACCCAGGGTAAACCTACCATCTCCCATCCACTCATCAAGATTCCTCTTGAGGAGAGTCGATGGGTGACTCTCTGGCTAACATGTACTGGGAGTTTACTCAGGTGTGGGGGTGGCTTCTGTGTTATGGATCATTCAGTACAGCTTGTCCTATGTATGTCAGTGCTGGGGTTCAGGTCTCTCATGTGCATAGCTCACTGCCATTCAGATTGTACAAGGTACAGCATGTTCATTGATTCCAGCTTGGACATGGCTTTATACATCAGGCACAGCTTGCCTCTGGGTGGGCAGTATGGCAGTGTGTGGAGCTGCAGTTTGTTTAATCAGGCAACACATGGCATCTGTTCAAGCTCTTTGCTACTCCTGGTGAGGTACTGTTGGGGACTTTACAGTTGATGGAGGTGTCTGCTGCGGTACATCCCACAGGGGCTATTGTAGTCAATTGTAACGCTGATGAAGGATGACTGCTGAGCCACAATGACCTCCCCTTATCTAGATCTGACAACCTTCATGATCAGGTGGGTATATGGTATGTTTCTGTGAACACTACAGACACATGTTTGTCCAATGCAGGATATCTATCACCTTGTGTCCCCAGGTCTCTCATTACATGTTAGGTACGTAATGGGTTAACATCTATGTGGTAATTGGTGGGCACTTACTGTATATCCACGGGGGTTGACTATACACATTTCTGCAATTAGCTTGCTGACATGGCTATGGCACCAGTTGTCTGTTTCTATGTGGCCCTTTTGTGGGATGCTTGTGTCAGCTGGGGGTCAGATATGGTGGGCAGTTTGTAGTCCTCTGCATACATGTTCAGTCACAGTCCTTCCATGTTGGCCTGTACCTATGGGACATATATATACGAAACGAGGGAGGTCCCAGGACCAAGCCTTGTGGGATGCCACTTATATCTGGTTTGTAGTCTGACATGGCTGTAGCATGTCTGACCATGTCAGTTCTGTCCTTGGTCTGGTTTGCAACCCCTCTACTGACATAGGGGTTTATATTTAAGCTGGTGAACATATCTATACTAAACACGTAGGGTATTGTATGGAAGCATTTGCAAGGTCCAGCTACGCTGTGTGGACCACATTGCCCTCATCAATGACCTTAATGACTGTTTCAAATGGATCAAACATGTTTAGGGGCAGGATCTGCACTTAAGACAATCACACTGGGTAGGGTCCGGTGTCAGTACGTCCCCGATATCTTTATGTCTGCGGTACATGCTGATCCTTCCCATAGCTGTGCAAACCAAGCTTGTCAGGATTCTGGGGTGGTAGTTTGCAGTATCCATTCAGGCAACACCTTTGTTGAGAAGGACCACTGTTGTTGTACACTGCTCTTTGGGTACATATCCCGTGGTAAGGCTGACATTGAGCAGTAGTGTGATTTGGCATTCCATTCTTCTTGGAGTCCATGTTGGACTCAGCCCAGGACACCATCTCATACCATTGCTGTTGTGTGTTTTGCTTTGTAGATGCTGGCTTTTACCTCCGCATCTACAATGTCAGGGGGCCAGCAGTCTGCTGGGATAGATATTTTGCATTCTGGGGTGGGGGGGTTGCACTGCACCTGTCAGGTTGTATGTTGGCAATATGTGTGTGTGTTTGGTATGTTGTTTGTAATATTTGTGTGATTCAGAGCATATCTGTGAATTCCCAACACGGTTCCTACCATCAGTTGAGTAAGCCTTGGGATTATCCTTAGTGTCCTGTACAATTTGTATCTTCATAGGTTCATAGGTTCATGCTAGGCTATTCACCCTAGGGCATTTGTAAGCCTAGCCAGGGTGTGTGTGTCTTTTGTCGCCCCTTGCTATGTGAATATTATGGCCATTTATGATTTACTTTACTGTGCCTCTGTCTGGACATAACACAGTGAAGACCCCCAGTGTACATCTACGATCATCCATCCACTTGGCAATATTCCTGTTGAGGAGTGTCAGTGAGGGGTTCTGCCTAACATGGAGTGGGATCCTGTTCCAGGGTGTGGGGAGCCTCTGGGTTATGTATCTGTCCCTCCAGCACATCCTATTTCATTATCTGTTGGGGTTGACATCTGTCACTCTCACAGCTCCAATGGTTTTGGTTTTTCTGGGGTGGAGCATGTCTATTACTCCTGTGTTGGACATGGCCTTGTACAACAGACATACAATGCTTCTGTGTAGGCAGTATGTGACTGCATTCAGCTGGGGTGTCTACAGCCAGGCAGCATATGACATATATTTGAGACCCTTTATCCTCTTGGTGAGGTACCTTTGAGGTCTTTCTAACTGCTGCAGGTGTCAGGTAAGGTACATCCCAAATGAGACATTGTACTAGATTATGGGTCTGATAAGAGAACAGTATAGGGGCACAATGACCTCTGCTGACGTAGATGTGAATCCTTTCATGATACGGGTAACAATATAGACAGTCTTCCTAGCCACATTGGCAATGTGAGTGTCACATAACAGGTTACTGTCCACTTGTGTCCCTAGGTCCCTGATTACTCCTTGCATACATAATGGTTTACCACCTATGTGGTAATTTGTGAGTACCTTGTTTGGTATTTGGTGGGACATCCATACTGTCCAGTGTCTTCAGGACATCTGGGTGGGGTTCCTGTGTGTGAGAGTGTGGTCTGTAGCATGCTACAGACTGTACAGCAGTTTTGACTACAGTTAGGTGCACATGGGTGGTCTCCGATGCTTCGTGCAATGTCAGTTACCTGGACGTATGGGTGTCTGTGCTGCATATGGATACTCCCCCTCCTTTTATGTTTTGGTCCAGGTTTTGGGGCCATAACGCATGATATGAGGTATAACCTGGTAGTGCTGGCGTGCTGTCAGGAGGCTTGCAGCAGGTTTCTGTCACTGCACAGACATCGATGTTCTCCATACTGGAGAGTGCCTCAGGAGCATGCATATTGCGGTTTACACATCTGGCATTGGTCAGCATTACCCTTATGTTTCTTAACACTTATGTTTTCTAGGGTGGTGGGTTAGTCTTTTCAGCCTTGCCTACATACGGCTCTATGGAGGTGGCAAAAGCCTTATCCAATATCCAGACGCCCAGGGGTAACAGGTGCAAACCATCCCTGGAACAGCAGCATGGCTTGTCATGCATGACATCTCAAGCAGACAGACATTAGATCCTCTTGGACTGACAGCTGTAATTGTGCCACCTGTTAAAGCTGATCATTCTGTATTTGTACTGTGGCATCATTCATGGTGAGGGTAGGATGCTGCAAATGGCCAGTGTCATACCGGCTTGGAGTACATACTCAGAGAGCTCATCCATGTCTCTTTTCATGTAGTCCAGGGAGGTACATCTCAGGTCATTCACACCAGCATGGACAATGACTGCATCATGTTTCTACTTGCTTTGGGGTGACCTGTGTACTTGTGTTATGTGGCGTATTGTAGCAGCCTACAGGCAGCTTACTGTACCCTTTCCCTTGTTCAGTCTGGTGAGTGGGACAGCAGTGTGTCTGCCTATAGCGTCACCTATTACAACTGTATCAGGCATGTTGTTTCTTCTTCTGGCCTGTGACTGTTTGGCATGCCAGTTTTGTGTACTATGTGTTGCATGTGCTATGTTTGGAGGTTGTGGTTACTTGGGGGTCTGCTTTGGAGGCCTCTGTTGGTGTGGTGTGTTTGTAATTAGGGCCTCCGGGAATGTTTTTCTGTGTTTATGTGTTTGGTTTACAGTTGTGATAGGTCTATGTGGGACTGGGTTTGTGGTGTGTGTGGTTACCTTCTCCTCCTGACTAGTTTTGACAGTACTGAGTTGAGGGAGCTCAGCCTCCGGTTTGGATAAATGGTTGCATCTCTCACATATATTTGTATTTATTGGGGGGTGTTGAGGGTTGTCTGTGTACTTGGGGCAGGTGTAACATTGCCTCAGGATTCACAGATTCTACTTGTTGTAGCTGGCCTTAGTGGATTGTATGTATGGACATATTGTATTGCCATACTACTGATCAGTGATTACTTCCCTTTTTATGTTTGCTCTATCATGTAGTAGCTTCCTCATTCTCTTGCATGGTTTGGTAATGGCTGGAGTCCAGCATGCCAGATGCCTGCGTGTATGGCATTGTGTCTTGTTGTTATTTGTGATTGCATAATCCAAGCATTCCTGGCTGTGTTCATGGAATGCCTGTATAACAGGTTCTGCATTGTGTCCCATATTTTGCACCTGCACAGGGCCTTTAATGGATTCCACATCAGTTTAGAGGGGTGCAACTTATGCTTTACACATGTTTTTCACTGTGGTTTTCTGGCCAGGGACTGTGGTTAGGATGTGTATATCCGGTGTGATTACTCTATGGTCTAGTCTTACCAGTGAGGGATACACTTCTCATCTTGCCATCCAGTACCCATGTTGCTGATTATCACATCCAGTATGCTTACCCCTCTTCTGGGAGTGGTACGTTGTTCCTGGGCATTTTGGTTTATGGATTCTAGGAACTTTTCTCCTACAGTGTTGGTGCTAGTATAATGCTCCCAGTGCATGTCTGGGTATTTTCAGTCAACCAATATAATGTGGTTTGGGGGGGCTTGATATATACATGTATTCCAACATAGGCCAGTTGCAGTTCCTGGTGTTAGGACGGTAGTCTGTAGCAGGCTATATACTGGGAAGTGGTTTTAGCCACTGTTACTTGACCATGGCTAGTCCATGCTGCTTCTTGTTGTGATACCAACATGGGGGTGTGGTTATCCTTGACAATTATTGCTAGTCACCCTCCTTTTGTAGCTTGTTCCATGTTTTGAGGCTGTACAGCACAGTATGATATGTAACCTGGTAGTATTAGGGTGCTGTTGTAAGCCTTGACCCAGTTTTCTGTTACAGGACAGTTATCAACATTCTCCATACTGGGTGCGTTTACACTGCACGCATCTTGCTGTTTAAACTTCTGGCATTGGGTAGCATTACATCTAGGTTCTTATCCCTTGTGGTATCTATGGAGGTGGGTTTGTGTTTTGAGCCTTACCTATTCAGGGCATGCTGTGGGTACTGACAGCCTTTGCCAGTATCCATGAGGCCTGGACTGATATGTGCACGCCACCCCTAGCAGGTGGTGCATCATGTCATGCTCAGCATGTCATCCCAGGCTGGCACACATTGGCTCCCCTTTGACTAACTGCATTACTTCAGCCAATTATTGCAATTGATCATCCCATCGTCATACTGTGGCTTCATGCTTGGTGAGGGTGGATGTTAGTCAGGGTCCTCAAGTGTGCATATAGTACATGGTATTACATTACTTAACACATGGCATTCATGCCTCAGGTGGTGCTGCAGGGCTGCCTCTGTCGGATGCACATATTGCACTCCCTGTACATGTTTGAGAGCAGGTTATGTCATTTTAGGCATCCATGTTATTATATGAGTGAGTCAGAGAGGGGTATCATTCCCAGGGTTCCTACTGAGCCAGTGTATGTGCTATGCGTTGCCTTTTTGCCAAGGCCAGGGCATACTGGGCACGCCTCCTTCTGCCTACTGGGGCAGGCTCAGGTTGTTCCTCCTCCTTGTCACGCTCTGCCTGTGATGGCCTTGGCAATGGTGGGGGGCTGTTTGGCCCGGCCCTATGCTGGTCCTGCTGCAGCTGTTTTCGCAAGATCATATTATGTAGCATAGCACATACCATGACAGTTTGGGTACATGTAGTTGGTGAGTACTGCAAGGCTCCACCAGATGTGTTCAGACACCGGAACCATGACTTGAGCAGCCCAAACACACGCTCTATTACATTACGTGTTTGTGCGTGTGCCTCATTATGGCATTCCTGTTCAGGTGTGTGTGCGTTTCTGATGGGTGTCAATCAGCCACGGCTCCAGTGCATAACCTGCATCCCACACTAGGTGTCCATGTGGGATGTCCCCATTGGCAAATGTCTGGTACAGCTGCGTCAAATGCCAGATTTGGGAATCATGGTAGCTCCCAGGGCAGCCAGCACACACATTCATTATTATGCCCTGGGTATCACACACGACCTGGCAGTTGATGGAGGGGAAGCCCTTGCGATTAATGTAGGCCCTATCCCGCTCACCGGCTGGTGCTTTGATGCGTATGTGTGTGCAGTCTATTGCACCCACTACCTCAGGGTATTCCGCTATTTGCTGGAAGTGACGCATATTGCTGGCCAATACCTCATGGGCATTGGGGAAATATACATGATCACCGACGTGCTGACATGGCATCCAGGAACTGGTGCAGTACCCTGGAAGCTGATGCCTGTGATATCCTCATCATATCACCAGTTGGTCTCTGGAAGGTACCTGTTGCTAGTATTCTTAGGCCAACACATACCTTGGTTTCCACTGGGATGGGTTCCCCTCTGTTGGTTCTGTGTGTGAGGCGTGGCCTGCACAGCTCGACAATTTGCTGCAGGAGGTCTCTGTCCATTCTATAGCACTCTACTATCTCCAGCTCATGTAACATGTGGTAGGTGACCCTGGGCCTGTACACTCTTCTCCGTCTCCTCACTGTGGGTTGTCTGGCACCATCTGCATTGTCACCACCCTCAGCAAGTCGCCTATGTCTCCTTATGACAGCTATGGCAGCCCCTAGCATTTCTGCTCTGAGTTCAGCTTTTTCAGTTTTCACTTCTAATAGCTTACTCCTGTCTTGCAGTGTCTCTTGAGAGATACATCCTGCACTGCTGTTTGCAGAGTTTTAAGTGCTTGGCTGAGCTACTATTCTGCCTGTGTAATTGCCTGCTTCTAATTATTTTCACCTGCTAGCTCCAGCAGTATTCCCTGCTAGCTTCCTACTAATTCTATTGCTTCCTTTTTCCTTTCTGTTTCCTCAGGGGGGAGCAACGTGCATACCAGCAAAAACACGCTCACAGTGGCTTACACGCGTGCACACATGCTTACACGGTTCGGAATCTGCTTATTTGGGTTAAAACGCACGCACACCAGTGCAAACAGTGTTACAACTCTGCCAACAGGCTTGCACATGCTCAGTCTGCCCTACACATTTGCACACTAGCGGAAACAGTCTTCAAAGTCTACCAGCATGCTCCCACATGCTCAGTCTGCCTTACACGTGCGCACACTGTCCTACCCACGCCTCATGGCACGCACACGTGCGCATGCCCGCCCAGCAAGAAACTTTGATGCAAGTAACAGTGCACACCTTCCATTTCTTGACTTTCCCATGCTTATCTTGTGGCACTCCTCTTTCCATGATCTGTGTCTGACATCTGTCATGTAACACTGACCTCCAATGAACTGCATTTCTTTCTACCATTCCCCCCTGTGATGTCACCTATCTCCTACTCTATTCCTCCCCCTTATGTATCTCTTACACTACTCAGAATGTGCTCATTTGCTATGTGACAGTGGGATTCAGTATCCTAACCCTCATTTACATCTGATTGCCTACTAATGCTTAGTTACATGTCTTAGACTCAGCTTCACCCCTTAGCAACCACTAAACGGTGGCCATGTTGTTTTTGGTCTGCTGGTCCCTGCATTGTAAATCCATGTATTGCATAAAACCCACATTTATGGGTTTATAACCTTCATTTTTATGTTTTATACAGTGCAGCCTGTTTGCATGGGGCTGCGATGCGTTCGAAAAAAAAAAATTTTTTTTTTCATATTTGCATCGGGGTACTTTGCCAATGGCCATTGGCATGCTGCCTGACACATATGCACCCTTTATTTGGAGCTGACATGGCTCCATTGTGATTTTTGCAGAAACGTACTCAGTTGTCAACTGAGTACATTTCTGCAGCTAAAACGGCTCTTACACGGGCTGCTTTCTGTTACGTGGATCGCTACTCTACCTCATTTGCATGCCTTTCAGCTGCAAGTGAGGTATTTAGCATATCCACACCCAGTCCATGTAAGAGACGTTTTAGCTGGTCTCTTACACGGAGTTTTGGGCTGTTCCTGGATCGTGAGGCTTGCATGGAGTCTTACACGTCTCTTACACTCCGTGCAAGCCTTCGTGAATCCTGCCTAATGTTTCAGGTAGATTTAATGTTTTATATAACCAGGTTGTTAAGAAGTTTATTATATTGTTTCCCTCATACATTTCAAGTACACCATTGATTCTAATGTTATTTGATCTCAGTCTATTTTCTAAATCAACTTCATCTATGAATCAGTTGTTTTGTTTTAGAAGAAATTCAGTGTAAGACTCACCTTCAGTGATTCTTCCTTCATGATGATTTAAAGCGTCTTCCATACTACTGATTTGTACAGTTTGTTGTTTCATAAAACTTTCTAAATGTTCTATCATCTTTCTGGAGTCTTCTTTGAAACTTTTTATTTTTGGTATATAGTTTGTCCATTTTAAATAATACATCCTGTATACTATATATTATTGACTGAATGCCTTTTAACTCATTACAGCCGAGTGTGTCTCCAGGCATTTCTGCAGTTACCTCCTACTGCTCCTTGAGGTGTCAGCTATTTCTTGTTCGTATTTGCATTAAGAATTCCAAAAACATGTTACATACATACAAGGTATCAGAATATTTTATCCTGATGCATACATGATGGCAAACACAACTGTATTGATATCTGACATCTCTCAATGAGTATTTGTTAAAATTTTTTAAAGGCTCAGGCCACAGCCATTGGGAGTTAAAGGTGCACACACAAAAGAGCTGTACAGGAGGGAATGAATACCCTTCCTTGAGTGGCTCATGTTGAAGTCTTTTCTCTGTTAACCAAGAAGCTGAAATTCTGACAGGAAAATTGCAGTTTTTGAAGAACTTGAAGTTAGAAATCTTTTTTTGACTATTACTGAATAAAATTAGCCAACAAGTATCTCCAAGTTTTACTTTTTTTATTATATTTTCTGTCAGAGAAAAGTTTTCAGTCGTAGAGCTTTCAACAATTGCTGCTCTTGGTTAGCCATCTTGGCCATGCCTCCTCACCATGTGTCTTTACTTTTTCAGTCTGTGCATTTCTGTAGTTCTTTGGTACAATATACAGTTTTACATTTACCTTTTCTACTGCATAAATATGATGAGTTAGATCTGTGATAACAGATACCAGGTAGCCCAGAAGAAAAGGTTTCTCACTAAGAACTATTTCCACTTGTTGCTGTTTTTTATTCAAAGTTCTATCAGAGCTTTGGCCGGCTAACATCTGCCTGAAATCAGCTGGATGTATAACTGAATTTAAGTACACTTTTATCTGCTATTTTGCATATAGTACTGTATTTAATTTATTTATTTGTGTTTTTCACTGAATATTAACTCAACTGAAGTTGTGGCTGTCTAGCTACAGAGTACTTTTTAGAATTTCTGTGTAGCCATTGATAGCAGTGGGGGTTAGTTTCAGCTCATCCCTGACATCCTGTCTTGCCTTATATAAGTGGTACATTTTGAGTTATCTCTGCTTAATATCAGAGATTTGTCCGGCTAACATCTACATTAAATCAGCTGGAAGTATAAGTGAATTTAAGTACACTTGTATCTGCTCTTTTGGATATAGTACTGTATTTTATTTATTTTTGTTTTTAACTGAATATTAACTCAACTGAAGTTGTGGGTGTCTCTCTACAGTTAGTTCCCCAAACACCCTCCCTGTTCTTGTTTTGGTATTAATGTTTGTGGCTTTGAAATTGCCTGCCCCTCTTGTAGATGTGTATTTGGATACTCCTTCTGGGCCATTCTCATTTGCTCACTCAACTGAGTGCAGTGAGATCATATTCTGATTTCAGGCACTCCTACTGTGTACAAAGGGAGCATTTGGGAAGGAAAACCCTTGTAGCCTCTTAATCCTGCTCTGTTCTTTCCCTCAAAAAAAAAAAAAAATATATATATATACATATATATATATATATGTATATATATATATATATATATATATATCTTATTCATCTGCTCTTACTGTAACTGTCTTAGTTGCACTTCTGCGTACTGTTATCTGTTCAGTCGCTCTTACTCTGCACTTATTACTTCTTGTTAGTAGCCTTCTAATTTACTGCCTTCTGCACTTGTTTTTTAGTCATTTGTTAATTTAATTGCATTTATTTGAACTGTATTTGCTGTAGTGTTGCTACACACTCGGGTGTGCTGGCCTGCACTATAATTTGAATTGTATTTACTGCTGTTTTAGGTGCTTTTCCATAACAAAAAAAAAATTCTAAGCTTGTTTCCTGCCTTCCCTGTAACTAGTCAAATCCAGATACAGACTTGCTGTATCCAGGACTGTTGGTAAGCTTCTGAGCCCCCCAAGCCTTTCTGTGTTGGAGGGAAGCATTCTAGCTTATGAGTGGAAGTGGTAAGCACTAGGTAGCCTATTTACCATGGGAAGAGTGGGTTTTGTCCTGGAAATTGTAGTTCATTGGCAATTTGGGCAGGTTTTCCATCTCTTTCTACTTTCTAGTTAAAAGCCCGTTTTGCATTTGGTCCCTGTCTTTCCTATAACTAGTGTAATCCAGGTACATATTTGCTGTATGCAGGACTGTTCATAAGCTTCTTAGTCCCCCAAACCCTTCTGTGTTGGCGAGAAGCCTTCTAGCTTATCAGTGGGAGTGATAAGCACTAGGTAACCTATCTACCACAAGAGGGGTGGTCCCTGGCCCAGAAATTGTAACTATTGGCTGTTTGAGCAGTTTTTTTCTATCTCTTTCAACTTTCTGGTTTGAAAGCTGCACTTGTGCCTATTTCCCACCTTTCCTATAACTAGCCTAGTCAGGTTACAGAGTTGCTGTATCCAGGATTGTTAGTAAGCTTCTGAGCCCCCAAGCCTTTCTGTGTTAGAGGAAAGCCTTCTAGCTTATCAGTGGGAGTGGTAAGCATTAGGTCAACTATCCTCCATGGGAAGAGTGAGTTTTGACCCACAAATTGTAGTTTATTTGGCAGTTTGGGCAGTTTTCCATCTCTTTCAACTTGCTGACTTAAAAGCCTACGTTTGTACTTGTTCCCCGACTTTCCTGTAACTAGTCTAGTCCAGGTACAGATTTGCTGTATTCCAGGACTCTTTGTAAGCTTCTGAGCCCCCCAAGCCTTTCTATGTTGGAAGGAAGCTTTCTAGCTTATCAGTGGGAGTGGCAAGCATTAGGTAGCCTATCTACCACAAGAGGAGTGGTTCCTGGCCCAGAAATTGTAGCTATTGGCCATTTGGGCAGTTTTTTTCCATCTCTTTCAACGTTCTGGTTTAAAAGCCACACTTGCGCTTGTTTCCCACCTTTCCTGTAACTAGCCTAGTCTGGATACAGAGTAGCTATATCCAGGACTGTTGGTAAGCTTCTGAGCCCAGCAAGCCTTTCTGTGTTGGTGGAAAGCCTTCTAGCTTATCAGTGGGAGTGGTAAGCACTAGGTAGCCATTCTACCAGGAGAGGAGAGGAGAGGTTCTTGGCCCAGAAATTGTATTTTATTGACCATTTGGACAGTTTGCCAGTTTCTTTCAACTTTCTGGTTTAAAAGACCACATCTGCGCTGGTTTCCCATCTTTTCTGTAACTAACCTACTGGGTAGCACTAGAAAGTCTTCAACTGATACAAGCCTTCTAGCTTAGGAGAGAGACTTTGGAGTGATTAAGTATCAGTTTTCTGTACTTTCTTGCTGTACTTAACTGTTTTCTGCCTAAACACAAATTTTCCAGCATTTATTTTGATTTAAAAGCTTGTTTTTTTACATATTGTACTTGTTTGACTGCCTGTACTTTCAAAAAGTTGTTTTTTTGTTTAAATAATTTGTTTAGCTGTTGTAGGCTACACACTAAAGTGTGATAGCCTTTTTTAATTGTTTGTAGTCATTTAAAGCTGTTTTAAGTGTATTTTTTACTGTTTTTGCCTTATCTTTTCAAAAAAAAAAAAAAAAAAAACAAATTCCTTGTTTCCCACCTTTCTAAGATAGTATAGTCCAGTTTTCAGGCTAGTGCTGAATTCAGGGATGTGATACTAGTTTCTGAGTTGCCCATACCTTACTTGGATAGAAGGAAGTTTCTCTGTTCACCTGTGAGAGAGGGGTGCTTTGAGCAACCTATCTGACCCCGGAGGAGTGGTTCCTGCCCAGAAGTTAGTAGTTTATTGGCCATTTTGGGCTAATTTCTATCTCTTTCACTTCCCTACTCTAAAAACTGCATTTGCATGGTTTTGCACACCGGGCAGTGCCAGCTAGCTATGGTTAAATTATTCTCGGCTCCACTAAGTCTCCTCTTCTGGTTTTCCCTTGAAACTAGTCTAACTCTCAACCTAAACACTCAAAAGGCATCTTACAGCCCAGCACTTGCTCAGACCGAATAGCAAGCACTAATATACCCTGACACTGATTGCCCAGCAGAGCAAGGCTCTTTATTCACCCCTCACCAACAAAGCAACTAAGCAGCTCACTCTACTATTCAGACATGACCAAAGGGCAACTTCAGGTGCACTCTCCAGTCCAGCTGGTGAATCTGGGTATCCTGAGGCAATGTTACAACTGCCTCATGTACACAGACATCCCTCTCCTCCTACCACAAAACACTAACATATGCGAGAGATGCAATTATACAGCCAAACTGGAATCTAGGCTGTCTCCACCCAAGACTGGAACAGAGAGTCAAGAAGAGAAGATTAACACTTGCACCACAACTCCAGCCACACACAGACCTTCTAAAACAGCACTGGCAAAAAATACACATAAATCCACAAAATCATACTCGGAGGCTCTAAATAAAAACCTGCAAAAGCATCAGAGACCTCCAAAGCAGACACCCAAACAACCTGCACTTCCCGTCACAAATCAGACAACACATAAAACACAAAATCAGTGTACCACACAATCACAGCCCTTAAGACAAAATAACATACCTAACACACTAGTCATAGGTGACTCTATAGTCAGGCACACTGACGTATCACTCACTAGGCTGGACAAACAGAAGGTTCCTGTTAGCTGCCTATTGGGAGCCAGAATCTGCCACATAACACAAGCACTCA
The DNA here is from genome assembly GCF_019279795.1 of Protopterus annectens. NCBI lineage: Eukaryota > Metazoa > Chordata > Ceratodontiformes > Protopteridae > Protopterus > Protopterus annectens. The sequence continues at coordinate 1,453,820,617 of NC_056741.1, forward strand.
GGTCACTCCAAAACAAGTACAAATATGACTCTGTCATTGTTCATGTTGGTGTGAATGACCTGAGATGAAATTCCCTGGACTACATAGGTTCATAGGTTCATAGGTTCATACTAGGCTATCTGCCCTGGGGCAATTATAAACCTAGCCCAATTCTGTATGGCTTATGCCACCTCTTGATTTGAGTATATTGTGCCCTTTTTAAGGTTTAGTTTACTATGCCTCTGTCTAACAGTGACACGGGAGTAATCCCTGGGACAAACCTATGATCCCCCATCCACCTATCGAGATTCTTCTTGAAGAGATTCAGTGAGGTGCTCTGCCTCACATGAACTAGAATTCTATTCCAGAGCGAAGGGAGCCTCTGGGTTATGAACCTGTCCCTCCAGCAAGTTCTATTTATTTCTGTGCTGAGGTTCAGGTCCCTCGAGCGTGTGGCTCTAAGGGATTTAGATTTACTGAGGTGGAGCATGTCCATTAATTCTGGATTTGACATAGCTTTGTATGTCAGGCATAGATCACCTCGAAGTAGGTGGTATGCAACTGAGTAGAGCTGGAGTTTTTTTAACCGAGCAGCATATGGCATCTGTTTGAGACCCTTGATCCTCTTGGTGAGATACTTTTGGGGTCTTTCTAATTGCTGCAGGTGTCGGGTAAGGTACATCCCAAAAGGGGCATTGTATTCTATGATGGGCCTGATGAGGGATGAATAAAGGGGCATGATTACCTCTCTTGATCTAGATGTGAAACCCTTCGTGATGAGGTGGGCTATGTAGAAGGTCTTTCTAACCACTTTGGCAATGTGGTTTTCAAAGGAGAGATTGCTATCAACTTGGGTCCCCAGGTCCCTAATAACTGTCTCTGTACTTAATGGGTTTCCGCCTATGTGGTAATTTGTGGGCACATTGTTTTTGCCAAAGGGTATGACTAAACATTTTTTGGCATTTAGCTTTAAACCATGGCGCTGGCACCAGTTATCTGTCTCTGTGAGACCTTTTTGAAGGATGTTTGTGTCAGCTGGAGAGTTGATTATGGCACCCAGTTTACAGTCATCTGTGAACTTGGTGAGCCATAGTCCTCCCACGTTTGCCTGTACCTCGGAAAAGTATATACCGAACAAGAGTGGTCCCAGGACAGAACCCTGTGGGATGTCACTTGTGACCGTTTTCAAGTCTGACATGGCTCCAGCAACTCTTACTCTGTGGGTTCTGTCTTTGAGCCAATTTGTGACCCATCTTGTGACATAGGGGTTTATATTTAAGCTGGATAGCTTATCTATGATGCCCGAGTGGGGTATTGTGTCAAATGCCTTTGCAAGGTCCAGATAGGCTGAGTGGACTACCTTCCCTTCATCTATGGCTTTGGTGACTGTTTTGAAGAAGTCAACCAGGTCCAAAAGGCAGGATCTGCCCTTGACAAAGCTGAACTGGGTAGGATCTAGTGTCTGTAGGTCCCCAATGTCTTTGTTTATGAGCTCCATGATGATCCTCTCCATAGCCTTGCAGACTAAGCTAGTCAGGCTTATGGGGCAATAGTTTCCAGGGTCTGTAGAGGCTCCACCTTTGTGGAGTGGGACCACTGTTGCTGTACACCATTCTGTGGGCACATATCCTGTAGTGAGGCTGAGATTGTATAGCTGTTTTATTTGAGGGATTAGTTCCTCTTGGAGTTCATGTAGGACGCAACCTGGGAAGCCCATGGAAGCAGTTTTTTGCTTTGGAAAGGGCAACCTTCACCTGAACATCAGGAGATTTTTGGGAGGCAGCCCTCTGCCGGGATACTTGCTCTTTTAGGGGGGGGGTGGAGAAGTTTGCACTGAACCTGTCTGCCAGGATATTGGCGATGTCTGTGGGTTCAGTGTATTTTTTGTCGTTTAGAATCAACTCAGAACAAGTCTGGGAGTTGCATCCCAGGTTTCTAACATAACTGAAAAAGCCTTATGATTGTCTTTGGTGTCCTGTGCAATTTTTCTCTCGAAGCTGGCCTTGGAGGATTTTATGAGGGATCATAAATTTTTGCTAGTACTGATCAGAGATGCCTTCACTATTAGGGATTTTGCTCTATCATGTAGTAGCTTCCTCCTTCTGTTGTACAGTTTATTTATGGCAGGGGTCCACCAGACTGGATGCCTGCCTTTGGATGATTGGGTCTTGGTTTTGTTTGGGATAGCATGATCCATGCATTCCTGGAGATGTCCGTAGAATGCGTTTATATAGGATTCTGCAGTTTGGGCCGTAGTTTCCACTGGCCCTGGGGCCTTGAAGGATTCCACTTCGGTTTTGAGAAGTGAGAAGTTCGCTTTTGAGAAGTTTTTCACTGTGGTTTTCTGGGCTGGTGGTGGGGTCGGGATGTGGACATCCAGTGAAATTAATTTATGGTCTGATCTTATCAATGGGGGATATACTTCTGGTGTGGAGCATAGAGTCCCCATGTTGGTAATGATCAGGTCTAGTATGTTGTCCCCTCTTGTGGGAGTGGTGACTAGTTGTTCCATAGCATTTGAGTTTATAATTTCCAGGAACCTTTGGGCTAAGGTGCTGGGGCATGAGTAGTGCTCCCAGTCAATGTTTGGGTAGTTGAAGTCACCCAATATAATGGTGTTTGGAGAGATCTTCATGTTCTCCAATGTTTTCAGGAAAGCCGAGTGGGATTCCTGACTTTGAGACGGTGGTCTGTAGGATGCTATAAACTGAAAAGCAGTCTTGCCCACTGCTAGTTGCGCATGGATGATCTCCGATACTTCGTGCAATGCCACTAACCTGGAGGTGTGGATATCCTTGATAAATATGGAAACTCCCCCTCCTTTTGTGGTTCGGTCCGGGTTTTGGGGCCGAAAAGCATGATATAAGGTATAGCCTGGTAGTGCTGGGGTGCTCTCTGGAGACTTGAACCAGGTTTCTGTCACTGCACAGATATCGATGTTCTCCATACTGAGGAGAGCTTCGAGTGCGTGCATCTTGAGGTTAAGACTTCTGGCATTTAGCAGCATTACCCTTAGTTTCTTGTTTCTTGTGCTGTCTATGGGGGTGGGTTTGACTTTTGAAAAGAGACATGGAAGAGCTCTCTGATCATGTAGCCCAGGCTGGTATGACCCTGACCCTGAGAAGCATCCTGCCCTCACCAAGAATGATACCTCAGTATGAAGAAAAAAATATCAATTTCAACAATTGGCTAAGATTCTGGTGTCAGTCAAAGGGGATCCAGTGTCTGTCAGCCTGGGACAACATGCTCGACAAGCTGCATTGCTTCACAAGAGACGGCTTGCACCTGTCACCCCTAGGCTTTCGAATACTGGCCAAGGCTCTTGCTGTCCCCATTGTGCCTTTTTTGGGCAAAAGTCAAACCCACCTCCCTAAACAGCACGATTAACAAAAAACTGAGGGTTGTGCTACTCAATGCCAAGTGTTTAAATCTCAAAATGCATGCGCTCGAAGCACTCCTTAGTATGGAGAATGTCGACATCTGTGCAGTAACTGAAACCTGGTTCAAGGCTGCAGAGAGCACCCAAGCACTACCGGGCTACAACTCATACCACACATTTTGGCCACAGAACACAGACCGAAATACAAAAGGAGGGGGTGTATCCATATTCATCAAGGATACCTACACCTCCAGGTTAGTGGTGCAGCATGATACCTCTGAGATCATCCATGTGCAACTAACATCGGGCAAATCTGCAATGCAAATTGTGGCCTGCTACAGATCACCCTCCATGATCTAGGACCACCACTTCACCTTTCTGGATACACTGGAAAACATGAAGGTCCTACCAAACACCCTGATATTGGTTGATTTCAATTACCCTACCATTCACTGTGAAAACTACTCGAGTACAAATTCCCAGGCTCAGCACTTCCTTGAATTCATCAACTCAAATGTCCTAGATCAGCTGGTAAACTCCCCTACCAGAGGTAAAAACATATTGGACCTGGTCATCACCAACATGGGTGACAGGTGTTCCACACGGGAGGTTAACCTGTCACTGATTAGATCAGACCATAAACTAATCACTCTGGATGTCTAAACCCCACCACCACCCCCAACTAAGGAAACCACAGTAAAAAAACTTTTCTAAAGCAAACTTCAGTTTACTTAAGACAGAGGTGGTAAGTTTCACAGCCCCCACGCTAAAGGATAATGCTGCCCAAAATGCAGAAACCTTTACAAATGCACACTATGAGCACCTACAATGATGCATGGATCGTGCCATCCCTAGAAAAACCAAGACTCACTCCTCTAAGAGAAGGAAACCAGTTTGGTGGACCCTTGCAATAAACAGGCCATACAATAGAAGGAGAGAACTAGTTCAGAAAAAAACAAAATCCCAAGAAGGAAAGACATCCCTGATCAGCATCAGTAAAAACTGAGGTCCCTCATGAAATCATCCAAGGCTAACTTCGAAAGAAAAATAGCCAAGGATTCAAAAGATAACCACAAAGCCTTCTTTAGCTATGTTAAGAATCTAAGTGGCAACTAGCAGATATGCACTGAACTAGTGCAAAATAGCACAAAATATACTGAACCTACTGATATTGCCAACATCCTGGTAGATAGATTGAGTGCAAACTTCACCCGCTTCTCACCTCCAAAAGGGCCCACAACAATACCGGAAAAGTGTAGTGTCCCAAAAATCACAGATGCACAGGTGAAAATAGCCCTTTCAAAAGCCAAAAATACAGCATGAATAGGACCAGATGGTGTCCTAGACTGCGTCTTGCATGAAATACAGAATGAACCAACCCCCCACCTAAACACGCTGTTCAACCTCAGCCTCTTCACAGGCTATGTGCCCATAGAATGGCGCACAGCAATTGTTATTCCTGTCCACAAAGGAGGGGCCACAACTGACCCTGGTAACTATTGCCCCATAAGCCTGACTAGTCTGGTCTGCAAGGCTATGGAGTGCATCATCATGGAACTCATTAACAAAGACACTGGGAACCTCCAAACACTTGACCTGACCCAGTTCGTCTTTGTTAAGGGCAGATCATGCCTACTAAACCTGGTTGACTTCTTTGAGACAGTCACCAAGGCCAAAGATGAGGGAAAGGTGGCTCACACAGCCTACCTTGACCTCGCCAAGCCTTTCGACTCCATTCCCCACTCGGGTATTATAGAAAAACTCACCAGCCTGAACATAAACCTCTACATCACGAGATGGGTTGCCAACTGGCTTACAGACAGAACTCATACAGTAAGAATAGCGGGCTCCAGGTCCGACTCTAAACCAGTCACAAGTGGTGTCCCGCAAGGCTCGGTCCTGGGACCCCTACTGTTCGGCACATACTTCTTAGAAGTCCAGGCAAACACAGGAGGACTATGGCTAACCAAGTTCACTGATGACTGTAAACTGGGAGCCATAATTGACTCTCCGGCTGACATGGACATCCTCCAAAAGGGCCTTACTGAGATGGACACCTGGTGTCAAAGTCATGGTCTCAAGCTAAATGCCAAAAAATGCATAGTCATCCCATTTGGGAAAAACAAAACACTCACTAATTACCACATAGGTGGCAGCCCCCTTAATACAGAAGAGGTAATAAGAGATCTGGGGACCCAGGTAGACAGTAATCTCTCCTTTGACAATCATATTGCCAAAGTCATTAGGAAATCATTCTATATGGCCCATCTAATTACTAAAGGGTTTGCATCTAGAAATAAAGAGGTTATTGTGCCCCTCTGCTCGTCACTCATTAGACCCATCATAGAGTACAATGCCCCATTTGGGATGTAACTCACAAAACACTTCCAACAGCTGGAAAGACCACAAAAGTACCTCACCAAGAGGATTACTGGTCTCAAACATATGTCATGTGCAGCCCGACTGAAAAAACTCCGGCTATACTCAGTGGCATATCGCTTACTCAGAGGTAATCTCTGCCTGACTTACAAAACCATGTCCAACTCAGAATTGATGGGCATGGGCATGCTCCACCTAAAGAAATCCAAGTGACTTCAAGCCAATTGCTCTAGTGAACTAAACCTCACCACAACAATAAACAGAACATGGTGGAGGGATAGATTCCTGTCACAGAGACTCGCCATGCTTTGGAACAAAATTCCAGATTACATCAGGCAGATCCCCTCACTAACACTCTTCAAGAGAAACCATGACAAGTGGATGGGTAACAGAAAATACACCCCTGGGATCACTTCATTGGCTCTGCTTGACAGAGGATCAGTTAATTATCAATGGCGCGGCAAAAGCCAGCACACTCTGGCTAGGCTTATAAATGCCCTCGGTCAGATAGCCTAGTACCTACCTATGAACCTATAAATCTATGAAGTATATGAATAACATTCCTTAATACTATGCTACTGATATCTCTAGCAGTTTTTTCGGTGAAAAACAGATGTTTCAGCTTCACTGTATGGTTTTAGCATGTATGCATTGTCTCTGTTATAGTTTTCCCTTTCCAGTTTGTCTTATTTTGTGCTTCACATCAGCAGAAGGGATGGACACCTTATCCATTGTTTTAAAATTCCCAGAGTCTGACATTCTTATTACACATTCATTGCATTTCCTGTGCTCATGGAATATGTTCTTTTAACTGTTGGGATAGCAGTTTTTAAATTGTCCTGTATATATGTGAAAGGTGTTATCATAATTTTAAATATCATCCGTTTGTGCACACTAACTGGAAATTAAACTACGTTGTTATAGACCTTACTTTTGCTGCACTCGTGCTTTTTGTTATACTTATTTAATTCACCTTTCACGGAGTGACAGCATTTACATGTGGAATGATAGATTTTGTTCGTTGATTATTTATTTTTTCGCTACCTTCCACGAGAGTAAGGCTTGGTTCAAGATATGGCTAACATTGAATTGGATTATGTCCCGAGAGGTGAAGACTGTGGGACAGGAGCCCTACAGACACAATTTCAAAGGTACCCGAAGGAAACAACTAGTGCCTCTTTGTTTTTTGACTGTGCGGCAGCCTCTGATGATGTCATCAGATCAAACGTTGATTCCGACAAGCTGCATGCTACATTAGATAGTATGGAAGAGGACTTCATGAAACTTAAGAGACTCCAAACGCAGCGAATACACTTTGAATTTTGCCTTGAACAGCAAATTATTCCACGTGGCTTAAGGGTGCTCACTATGCCTAACCAGGAAGGAATACCCTGATTTACTTGCGCAGTGGCAGCGTCTCAATATTGAGGTGAGTCACAAGTACTTACAACTTTTAATTGACTTTTTTCAACCAGAGGAGATAAAATTAATGGAGTGTATTAAGGATAAACAACAGACCCTGTTTAATGATTATCCTGACAAAGTGGTTATACCACTGTTTGAGAATCTTTTGGACTGTGTCTTGGCTTATGAGAGAAAGCTTTTACAACAGAAACGACACAAGGCCACTAGGGACCTCAGTGATTTTAAGTTGGATAATGTGTTCCTATGGCCCAGGCCAGGACAAGATTCCAATATACCTCCCCCAGCTGCTCGTAGGGACCCACGTGCTGTCATGGGTTCCAAGAGGGATGGGGGGCACATACATTTTAATCATACTGATGAGATATCCAATGCAGCAAGTGTGAACATCAATTTGAACAATGTTACTTTGGATAGAGGTAATATTGATAGAGACATTAATAGGGATATTGGATGTTTTGATAAAGAGGCATCACCTGCCACCAAGAATACTACAGATAACTGCAATGACTCTGTTGATGTCATTCATATTGTCCATCCCAGCGTTTGCTCTGACAACAATCTTTACCCCAAAGTGCATGTGATTAAACATGGGTCCAACATCACAAAGGGAGGGTCAGAGGTTGTGGTCAGACCCAAGACAACCGTCAATGGGACTGTTTCCAATGACCACATGAGCCTGGATTTAACTTTTCCCCTACCGGTGCGCATGGAGAAAGGTCCTCGCAGACCACGTTCCATGAGTCGGGGGAGACAGAAGAGGAAGTTATCAGGAGAGTTTATACCGCACCAGACTTTAAAGAAAATGTGGAACAGCAAGAACTAGTACATAATCTGTCTCATGTTAATTTAACGAGTGATGATGTTAGACTCTTGAACAGAGGTTTAAGTTTCATTCCCAAAAGTCAGAGTAAGCTAACTGACACTATTTTAGATTTGAAGTTATTTTGCAGGAATGTAATGCTCAAACTTATGTATAATAATTCACAAGAAGAACATCCTCAAACTAAGAAGTTTGTTTTTAAAAATCTGAGTAATTACATACCCATGCATCACCCCCAGTTGAAGCTTTCTCTAGGCTAACTGAAGATGAATTATATAATTATTACAATACAAATATGAGAATTAATAAACAGAGATGGAGAGATAATTTAACTCCTTATGAACGTCAATGTCTCAAGAAATTGCAGAATGATCCTACCATTATCATTAGGCCAGCTGACAAAGGTGGCAAAGTTGTCGTCATGAATATGTCATTCTATGTAGAGGCCATGACTACAATGTTACAGGACAGGTTTTATGAACCTATTCTTATTGATGAAGTACACTCAGTTGTCAAATATATCAGTACTAAACTCTATGATATACTCATGGGTAAATTGATAGACAAAGAGCTATATGAGTACCTTATGATTCATGCACCAGTCATACCAATTATACAAGGGCTCCCTAAGATCCATAAAAATGTTGATAACCCACCTATGAGACCAATAGTATCTGGTCGTGGCTGGGTTACAGAACATTTATCGGTTTTTGTAGAAAAACATCTGAGACATGTATTGAACGACAACATTACAGTATTAAAGGACTCCAAACAGTTCTTGATTGATTTATATGAATGTATTGGTAATCCAGGGTCATCTTGTAACTATATCTTTGTTACCTTTGATGTTCAATCTCTGTTTACTGAGATCCCTAATGATATAGGATTGGACTATGTGTTACAATATTTACAAGCACACAGTGACTATAATGCAGTACTGATAGACCTTATAGTTAATTTCCTAGAATTGGTCTTAGAGAATAATTTTTTCATGTTCCAGGACCAGATTTACAGACAACGTGATGGCGTAGCTATGGGCACACCTTGCGCCAATAGCTACGCCAATATGTTTCTTGCTTACTGGGAAGAACATATTTTATTTAGGCATGACTTATTCTGTAGACATGTAGTGTTCTACAGAAGGTTTGTTGATGACCTTTTTGTTTTATGGGATGGAACAACAGCACAGTTGGAATCTATGCTAATGATGATGAATAATTTAACAACATTCCTTACTTTTACTATGAATTACTCAACACATAGGATAGACTTCTTAGATTTGTATATTGAGAAATTAGCAGGTGGTTTGATCAATACAGGAGTCCATCGCAAAGCCTGTCACTGTAATTCTCTGTTATTAAGGTCAAGTATGCATCCACCCTTTGTTTTCTGGAATATTATGAAAGGGCAAGCCATTATGGTTTCACGACTTAATCCTACGAATAGTGGTTTTAACTCTGAGTTAAGAGAACCTCAGCGATAGATTATTGGCTCGAGGCTATAAGAAGGATGAGATTACCTCATATATAGAGGAAGCACAGACCTTACGTCCCACTGTAGGCACACCATATTTCGGACCTAGCCACTGTGATGTGACTAGTAATCACATGACGCAAAAAACTGTTAAGTTTTCTACCTATTTTACCTCAGATTTATCTTATTTGAAGGAAATTATTAACAGACATTGGAACATTCTTCTTATCGATAAAGAGTAGAAATGTATTGTGGGTGAGACACCTGGCTTTTTGTTTAGGAATAAGAGTAATTTAAAGCGATTATTATGTTACCAAAGATTTTATAGGACCATGAAGGTAAATGGACACACTAAACCCTGTGGACGCTGTAATTGTTGTTCATTTATAGATAGCAGTGAGATGTTCGTTCATCCTGACGAACATGTTACCTTTTCCACCAGGATAGATGCTGATTGTATGACATGCAATGTGGTGTATTTAGCCACTTGCCAGGCCTGTCCCTGCTTTTATGTTGGTAAAACCAATCATCCACTGCGGGACAGAATGAGGGAACACATATATCACATGAAGAAAGGCAGCCCTCATAATGCCCTTGCCAGGCATGTTGTCTCCAATGATGGTGATCATACTTTTTTGTTCCGGGTGTTGGAGAATATAACTGTTAATAAGAGGGGTGGTGACATTATGAACTTCACAGAAGCCAAGGAGACTGACTGGATCATTACCCTAAAGGCAGACAGGGGTCATGGTTTGAATGATAGAGCATCTATTAAACCCAAGTTAAAACAGCGTAAGAACATCAAATAGTTTGGATGTCGATATATATATATATATATATATATATATATATATATATGTTTTATATATATTTCCATATATTACCTATATATTCACACTGTTGATTGGCCATGTCATTTCTAGACATTTAGTTTATATTACATATGCCAGACATGTTATATATATAAATATATATATATATATATATAGTTTTTAATGAATTTTGACAAAACATATAATATATTCCTCTATATATATATTTTATTGATGTGTCCAATATATATTCCTCTACATTTAGGTTTGCTGCCTTTGATACACTGTTCACAATGGATTTTTATACATTTTTGATGATTTTAATATATTAATATATAGCATATTTCATAGATGTATTCAGTTTTTATGTGTTCAGCATATATCTTTCCATGCTTAGTTTTTTATGTATGTTTTTGCTGCCTTTGATACATTGTTTACAATGAATTTTGATATTTTTAATGATTTTATATATAGCATATTTTATAGATGTCCATCGATGTATTTCGTTTTTATTTAATTCAGGTTATATATGCCTGACATTTGTTTTATATATATATATGTTTAAATACAAATGAGCAATTGCTAATTGGCTAATTGGATCTGCTATATAAAGAGCGACTTCTGTGTTCACTAGGAGGATCTGAAGAAGCATTTATTGTGAAAGCGCTCATCCGTTTGTGCACACTAAATGGAAATTAAACTACATTGTTATAGACCTTACTTTTACTGCATTCGTGCTTTTTGTTATAATTTTAAATATGTTTTTCTCTTCCTGCAAAGTCTCATTTACAATGTTCAGCATGCCTTGGGGATTAAGATTGGGTTTCAAATAAATATATTTTGTTAGACAAAAATATGATATTCTTTTGGCATAAGTCTAGGAATGCAACAGTATTAAAGCAGGCCTTGACAGTTTGCATACAGTTTCAGTGAATGCATTTTCTTTCAATCAGTGAAAATGGTGTGAAAGTAACCCTGAGTCAAGAATACTGATAAGAACAGAATGTGCATTACATTGCATGCAAACATATTTTGTTTGCATGGTACAAGGCTTGGGATCTAGGGTTAAAGGGTGTGTAGACATTTGTAGGGTTTTGGTATTATTAGGAGATACTTCAGACACAGTTCATTTGGACTGATTTGCAGAAAGTCATTGCAGTGCAGTCCTCAGAAATTTAGTACAGTCAGGTCAAATATCCAGTATTCCGGAATATTATTATTATTTAAAAGGATCAGAATATGAGTGCAGAAGCTGTAGAAATAATTGTCAAAATATGAGGGTAGAAACATTTGAAAATGATCAGCACTGTTACAGGAGACAGTACATTTCTGAGTACAGAATGTATGGACAGTATGAGTACAGAAGAAAACATTAAGATTTGATTGGATTATCATTGACATCTACTTCCACAGTACGTAAAGGATTCATTACCAAACTACAGTTTGTGCAGACCTTATTCTGAAAAGTACAAAACGATTTGGCCCAAAAGGACAGAATGGCACCTGTTCAGCATAAGTTTGGGTAATTAACAGATAAAGACATTCATTCCAGTCTCATTTCAGTTTCTTCCAGCTCATTCCAGTATCCTACAGTATTATCAATTCTTACACATATATTTGTCAAATGGAATAAATCTGCACCACCTTTCTTACACTAGCAGAGATAAACTTCCTAGTTCTAGTTCTCATTATTTAGTTTTATGGCACTAATTCCTATTAAAAGCCTTAACTAGCCCAAAGGCAGACTGGAGTTCTTAACTATTTAACTTTTATAAACCATTGCTAAGCTGGTCCAGCACACTGGATATAAACTGGATTCCTTGGTGCATGAGTATTTATTTGGGAAAATACCCCACAGAAAGTAATACTAGCCCTTTGGACTACTGACTTACCACTGTTTTTTTCACAGGGGCACTACATCAGGAAGTAGCGGCCTTCTCGGTAAGCAAAATGCACAAGTACCCATTAACTAATTTTAGCAAATAACCTAAAAGATCCATAAATATCCACTTAAACAGGACATCAGTAAAAGGCAAAGATATCAGCAGACTTCTCAGCCCAGGATGTTCTGCAGTCCTCTGCAGCTTGCCCAGTTTATCAGTGTCTTTTCATTGTACCAGAATAAATCTTAAAATTTTAGTCTGGTTATGTGCCAGTTTCATCACAAAAACTTTAAGAATGCTTACAGAGCTAATAGCTGATACAGTATGGTGCAATCGTTCTTTGTCTTTATTTAAGACAAGGAATACAGAATGGAACACCTGGATTTTAAATTTTAGCTCTCTTGTTTTTAATAGAATTTTTAGAACAAATGTTGACAAATAAAAATAAATATTAAATAAACCTAAACCCATCCCATGGTTAAATCGACCAACAGGATTTATTTAACATCTCTAAATTTAGGAAATATTTACTATTAACACTACATTCTAGCCAGGTGAAGTAGCATTTAACTTCATCTCATCCAATATTTTCATTTTAAAATTGCATTCAAATCTCCACCTGTAATCATCTGTTGTACCAATTCCAATATGTAAAAACTAATCTTAAAATCTTAACAGTTTACTAAATGCTTATATAAGACATTAGAAAGCAACTTTATTATTGGTCAAGAATTTTGATAGTTTTCTACTAGTTTTGCTAAAGTGAATGAATTACATATAATACATTTGCCCAAGTTAAAACACATTTTTTCAGAATAACAAGTGCAACACAAAATCTTCTGTCTATCCTGTTTAAAATATATTGTTGATATTTCTCATATGTCTCTACATTTTACAGAATAAACAAGTAAATGCCTTAATATTATTTTAATGGCATTTACAGATCCACTTTTTTTCTAATTTAACTTTAAGATTGTGTTTTTTCTTAATAAAAAATGGACTTTTGCCAAGGACCTTACATAAGTTTGTATGCCTTTGAATTTTGAAAATGTTGTCATCATCTGTTTTATATGATTAGAATCTGTATAACAACATACAGGGAAGTCAAGTGAAGCTCCATTTATCTTTTAGGAATAATTTTTCATCTGCATATAGACTGCTTTTCAGAATGTGTGGAAACATTATCTTTTGCAGGGGGGCAAGTCCCCCTGCACCCCTACCCCCAGCTATTTTATATATACTAACTCCAAGAATGCACTACAGTGAGGAAACAGGTATATTTCCTTATCCCCACTACAGTGTGCTTTGGTGCTGCAATGTGCCCTTTTTGTTTTATTTCCAGTTCGGTGAACTGGTATTCGTGAAAGTGCACTTTCTTTTAAGTGCACTTTCATGTAAATGAGTTTGTACTTCTGTCTTTCGAAAGAATGAGCTTTCGACAAACAGAAGTACACCCATATAGAGATACGCGCACACTTGAAAGTGAAGCGAAGAAGCTACAGGTACAGAAAACTTTCCAAAACAATAAGCTGCTCTACTCTTAGGCTGTATTTTGGAGTCATGTTTACATCAAATGGTGAGTAAATAAGATTACACTTTCTAAATTAAAACATTATGGAATGTGCAACAGTAATTTTAAGTCTTGGTGAATGGAAAGCTGCAACTTTCTACTTTCTGTTCATCAAACCAAATGAAACAAAAAGCAGTGTTGATCATTTTACAGTGTACATTAACTAGACAGCAGACATTATGTCTCATTATAAAATAAAATGCCCTAAATGGCCTTTTTTACACACATTTTGCCCCCGCCTCTGGGTTGTTAACTATCATTTGTTTTATTTTCATTTTAATTAGCAGAGGGCTTCATCTAGAAAATGTAACATCTCTGGCAGAATATCCATCCTGTTTTTATTTATTCCTTTGTAATGTAACAACTTTTACAACTTTTTTAAAATGTTGTAACCTTTTTAGTTATGTTAATAATCTCAAAAGCAAAACACAGCAATGCACTGAGCTGAAGGTATAGCTAACCAACTGGCTGATAAATTTATATCTAATTTTACCTCTCCCTCCCGACCATCTATCCCTCAGGATATACCTGATGCTGTCTCACCACCATCACCTATCTCACAAGACAAGGTCCTAAAACTGCTACCAAAAGCTTAATTACTGTATCTTAAATAACAAAATACAATTTAGCCACACCTATAACAACACTGTTCAGTCTTAGCCTCCATACAGGTTTTGTACCAAGTGAAAGTCATTCCCCTGCATAAGGGAAGACCTTTCATAGACTCAGTCAATTACAGACCCGTAAGTCTGACCAGCCTCATATACAAAGGCATGGAGAGACATATGGAATGTATCAGTCAGGACATAGGGAGCCACCAAACACTAAACCTGTCTCAGTTTGGATTCATCAATGTCAGGTCATGCAAACTCAACCTGGTGGAATTTTTTAAAAAGGCAACCAAAACAATGGATGAAAGCAAAATGGTACACATTGCATACCTTGAGCTGGCCAAAATGAAGTAAAAGCCAATGTCAAAGGGATCTGGCTGACAGTTTGCAGTTGACTGCAAGCTAGGAGCATTAATTGAATCACACATGACTTGTCCATCCTGCAGGAGGGTTTGTCTCAAATAAATGGTGTCAAAATCATGGTCTGAAACTAAATGCCAAAAATGCAATATCGTATCTTTTGGGAAGTCATCTACT
>NC_056741.1:1453840484-1453965484 GCF_019279795.1 Protopterus annectens
TATAACATTTAAGAAAACCTTCAAAACCCTCAAAAACAAACACAGCAGACAAGCAATACATTTGACCCATGAAATCTAAGTGATTTTAAATGAGTTTCAAATATTTTATATCTGTTTGTGGAATGGGGTTGATTCTGGAGTAAAACCATTCATTTTCTAAGCATATCTTTGATTTGCTTACTTGGAAAGTTCACAGTGCTGAGTAAAACTAGAGTGTTTTAAGATTTTTACTCTTTTCAAAGGCATATATGTTTCGTAATCTGATGAGCGAGCTTGTGACAGGGATTCATGCTGAAGGAATTGAGAGCTTCAGTTCTGAAAATGCCAATATTAGGGGCAATGCTAATGTTTTGGTGCCTGTGGACTATATAGGTCTTTGTAGGTTCATGATGGTTCCATCACATCTTTATGAAACATGCACACAAGAAGGCTACTTGATATTTATGATTAGTGAAACGGATAAAATAAATCTTCCCCTCATATTGGCCATTTTAAATGTATTTGCTGTATTTCTTTGGGAAATGGAAAAGGGGAGGTCTTTGACATGATTCAGAAAGACATGTGGCATATCATCATGAGTGTGGGTTGCATGAATGCTTTCCTTTTGTAGATATGTTCTTACTGTGAAGACATAGTCATAATCATGACACACATGTGATACTCCAAGTTTAGTGTCCATATCTATGAAGTAGGGAATCCACTGCAACAGTCCTTTAGGAAATAAGTGGGATAGTCAGTCATATGCATGTAACCTGTGCACTTATTTTGTCAATAACATTATAATCACAGACGGGATGCTATAACAGGCAAGATAGATAAGATGGACATCCATGCAACATATATCACCACGGTTATGAAAATGTATCATATCCACAGTAGAATGACACACTATTAAAGAATAAATGTATATACTCTGTGTACAGAAAAGTGAAACGTGGTAAATTAAGAAAGCCATGTAATAGTTCTGAGCATGTACTCATACACTGTGCTTAGTCTAGGTTGCCAGCAAAGCCTTATTCAAAGCAATACAACTTCTGAGCTAGTCAGTGTACACAGAAATAGCTGTTATAATATTTTTTCATTTATCAATAAGCATTTTTTGATCATTTTAGAGTCCCAGATGAATATGCATGCATGGATTTACTCTTTTTTCAACTAAGCACAAGCAATTAGTGCAGAACAACACATCTTTTAAACAAGACAGGTTCATCAGCTTACATCACCTTTATCTACATTGTTGCAATAAATCAGGCTTACAAACAATGTGCTGTATCTTCACTGATTACAAGAATATAAACTATGGGGACAGTAACAGTTAATCAGTTGTGTGGGACTCCGTTCACAGAAAGGGGCTCATTTTTATGCTTTATTCTTTGCACAATACTGATTAGCATTTAATTAGGTCCTTTCATGTCCATCCCATACTGTGATTAGCTCAGTGTGCTACACAGAGATGTGGATAGTTTAGCAGGGAGGGGATATATCTTGTCTGATAACTTGCACACAGGATTAAGGATATGAGCTGTTAATGAGCTGTTTTCTGTAGCTCAGGCACTGATTCCGACAGCTGCTGTTTACCTACTAGACTGCATTTTTGCTATGTCAGTAAATTTAACTTTAGCCTAATTTCTGGTGTCATTCTAAGAGGGTGCAATATTTGTCAGCATTGAAGGAGATGGTCAACAGACCACGCTGTTTTGCCCAGGGATGGTCTGCACCTCTCCACTCTAGGCTTTCGAATATTAGCTAAAACACTGTCATCCCCCATAGTGCCTTCTTTAGGCAATGCCAAACTGAAAGTACTCCTGACATAGCAAATCAAAACCAAAAAAATCTAAAGGTGTTATTGCTCACTGCTAGGAGTCTAAAGAAAAAACTCCACTAACTAGAAACTCTCTTCACCATAGAGAATGTTGAGGTCTATGTGGTCACTCAGACATGGTTTAAAGCCAAGGGGACCACACCAACAATGCAAGGCTATAATGCCTTCCACACATTTAGACAAGCTACTACACAGACATAGACCAAATGTGGATTTGTGTTGATTTACATCAAAAATAAATATACCTCAAGGCTGGTCAAACAGGACACAATGCACTCAAGCTTTTCCAAGTTCACATCACCAAAGGTAAAATCCAGTACACTTTCTTGCAAGCTATAAGTCCCCCTCTATGACCCAGGAAACCCATACCATTTATTTAAACTTATTAAAAACACTCACCATCCAACCGAATGCCATATTTATGGGTGACTTTAATTACTCAGCTTTTAACTGGGAATCATAGACTTGAAATGTACAGGCACAGACATTCCTGGATTTTGTAAACACAAATTCCTTGGACCACATTTTCAATACACCATCAAGGGGTGCAACCATGCTGGATCTGGTCCTCACTAATATGGGAGAGTGCTGCACACCCCCTGCTGTAATGTCTTTTCTGGTAAGGTCAGGCCATAAAATGGTCTCCTTTGAAGTAAAAATAAAACCTGGAACCCCAGCTAACCCTGGAATATTCAGGAACTATTCTAAGGCTAACATCCTACTATTAATTAATAATCTGGCAAAATTTTGAGTTACCATAAACCCCAAACACTGTTGCCTACACAGAACTATTCACAGAAAACCTATACAAGCATGTTAATAGCTGCACAGAGTCAGTTGTACTCACCAGAAAGAAGTAGCGAACTAACTCAAAAAACAAGCCACCCTGGTGGAATCACGACATCAGTAAGAGGTATAGCAGAAGGAAGAAAATCATGGCAAAATTAGGAGGTTCAGCGCCCAGCAGGATAAAAGCATTCTCAAATTAAAATAGCAGAGTCTCAAACAATCCAAAACAGAACAGGAGTCCAAGAGTAGCCAGCAGAAAAAGATGTTAATCCCAAAAAACACTTTCTTTTAACGTAAAGTCAATTTAATAAAAGTTTTTCTGACGTTTTCGTCACTTTAAGTAAAGTAACTTCTTCAGACACACAGACAAACAGCAGTTACACAGTTTCTACAGCATTTAAACCATGTAGCATGAAGTCATGTGACTAATAGCAGCAATGAATTAAAGGTGCAAAGCACAATAATTTGAACACTATTAAAGTAAATCTTAAAACTTACGTACTACCTCAAATAAAAAGTGTGTATGCAATCAGTATACAATATACAAGGATTATATTAATATCATTAGTAAAAAGTTAAAAATACACTATCGTGTAAGGTTTCTTAATTTAAGCAAACATGAAATATTACAATTCTCATTCAAGCCAGGCAAGCAAAAAGCATTAAGTGCTGACTGCCATTCTAGTTCTCATACCTCTAATAGTACTGAATATGGGCCACCTCTAATGTCAGGAAGTACCTGGTCAATAGCTTGGAACATGAAACTATGTCCACCATTTAATGAAACATGTTTTGCTAAAGCATTTTCTGTTTTATTTTTGCTGATCGCATAAGAGTGTTCATAAATTCTCTCACGAAGCTTCCTGTCCGTTTTCACTATATAGAAAGCCGGACATAAGGTACAAGAAGCTAAGTAAACAACACTCTTGGACCCACAATTCAACTTATGGTTGATGTAAAATTTACATGTATTCAATACTCTAAAGGAATTACCTGTTTTTATGTATTTACACATCCTACATGCTCCACACATAAAGGTTCCAGTAAGTCTAGAAGTAGGTTTAGTGCTTTTAATTTCAAAAAAAACTTTTTAAATTAATACCTCTTCTATAAACAATACTGGGTGACTGGCCAATTCTGTCAACTAGGGAAGAGTCCTTATAAAGGAAACTCCAATTTTTGTGGAGAATTAATCTAAGTTGGTCACTGTCTTTACTAAAGGTGGTTATAAAAGTATTGCATAAAGAAGTCTCCATAGTTTGCTGAGTCATTGAAGGTTTTCTAAAGGTAACCAAATCACTGTTTGGTGACTGTGTAGTTCAAATGGAAACCTGGCTAGGAGATGACTCTACCAGGTTAACATCAATGACAACAGAAGGTGAGGTCAAGAGTGGTTGAACTATACCTCTACTCCGTTTGTTTACGATTTCTTCATTTAAGCCATTAATTAAACTAACCAGGTAGCCTCTATTTGCAAAACATGTCTCTTAAGAGTTGACATTCAGAATTAAAGTCATCTTCATTAGTACACATCCTTGCGGCTCTAATGAGTTGACCTTTCACTATTGAACGTTTTTGCCTGTAAGGGTGTGCACTAGAAAAATGTAAATAGGAGTTGCAATATGTAGGTTTGCTGTAAATTTTGGAAACAAATCTTCTATTTACTATATCTTTTTTTATATTCACATCCAAATAGTCAATACTAGTCGTGTGAAAAGTGTAAGCAAACTTAAAAAATGGTGTAGTAGAGTTAAAGTAATCTATCATTTGTTTAGCTTGTGATTCATTTCCTTTAAAAATCACAAAGATGTCGTCTAAAAGTGAAGGAAGTTGAAGACTTGGACAAAACTATTAAACTGCATCCTGATTTTGTTAGATATAGGTTTGACTACAACAGACCCTGGGATTCATGAAGCTTGCGCCAGGTGCACGCATAGCGTAGGCGTTATAACGCCAAATATGGCGGCCGAGTGATTCAGGTACGATCCAATTCCACATGCACTACCGGTATATGCCAGATCTGCACAGCCCCTGGCGTAGGTATGCAAATCACCCCATGTGCAGTGTTGCACCATGCAAATGAAGGCATATAGCGATTCATGAAGTGGTGCAGGCGTAGCGTAAGCCCACGGAAATGTAAACCAAAAAACACAGTTTACATTTTCCCAAACATAACATCGGAGCTATGGAAGAGGGCCAGACCCAGGTATCACAACGTGAACATATGCCAATGACGAAATACACAGCCAATGGCATAAGAAAAGATGCATAACATGTAAATAACAACATTTAATGTCATGTCCACAGTAACGCACAGCAGAACCGCAGGGCATGTGTGCGGAAGCTGTAACATAAAGAAATAATATAAAAATGTCATAAAATCTCAATGTAATAGAAAGCAGGTTTACAGCATGACACACAATGGTAGGCATGGAACACCACAACCAAGGTACAAGGGTTGCTAAGGACTTGCGATAGTGTTCGGCGTGGTAACTATGAATTAGTAGTCAATGCCATGCAAATGAGGCAGATAATACTGAATCGCAAATGTCCTGCCGGAGGAAGGTTGTACCATACGGCGCAGCGGTATAACACCGAGGAGTGGCTCAGTGGAGATACATGACATCAGCAGAGGGGTGTACCACTGTAGCACTAAGCACATTGGAGCATTGCAAATCTGGCCTGTCCGTTGCTAAGCAAAGCTGCAGGATAGGGGTGGGGAGGAATCGTTTAGCTGAGAGCACACATGGTGGCCAAAAGTGCATGTGTATGAGGATGAAAAGGTGCCTGAAACCCAGTAATCAGATGCATGCGCCGCAAACAATAGCAGAAACAGGAAGGTCAGGGGAAGAAAAGGAAATGTGGAAGTAGGGTAATTGGAGTACTAATGAGCAATCAACACCAATCAACCCATGAAGGCCAATCGACGGCAGCTGACAAGTCCGCTTGCAGAAACCTACAAAACAGGATAGGGGAGGCATGTGAATGCAAAGAAAGGAGGGGAGGTATTAGATTGCAAAGATAGGAGACCTGACACAGCAGAGCAAAGCAAACCAACAGCAGACCGGCAGTAGCACACATAACTCAAGATACGCCAGGTCCAGGAAAGCACAAATGAAAGTAGGCTGCAGGATGCACGCCAGAAAATTGTAGGTGCAAAGTGCAGAAATGTAAAGGGAAGGTCAAGAGGTAATCCATGGCAGGCAAATGTAATTCAACACCAAAGGCACCACAATAGTAGTTCCGGCAGTAAAACACATAACTTAACCTGTAGCTACGAACGTACATACACACCCTATGACATCATCGGTGTTCACAGCACAATAGTATAAAGTGTGTAAGCACCCAACACACACCTGTGTATTCCCAAACACCACACCACAGGTGTAAACACATGAGGAACTTTTAAAATGTACATGTTGGGAGCTGCCATAGTAACAAAGTAAAAAACCTGTACGCTATGCCAAAGTCCCGATGAGCTTCAAAGCACAAACAACTCCAAATAAAAAGCAACAGGACACTGCTGTGTTGATAAAATGTAGATAACATTTAATCCAACATAGACAGATAAAACACCAGGTAAGTGCTTTCGGGTTACACCCTTCATCAGACAAAGATGCATTCTTCAAACAACATTTTTAAAAGATAAGACGACCAATAGCATCTAATGAAAAACCCGCCTATTTTGGAGGGTGGGTTTAACTGGAATGACATCATTTAATCCTGGTATCCTGTGTGCCATAAACTCTATGATCCATCTTGATTCAGCCAAAGCTGTCTGATGTTTTACATCACCCCCCCTACTATTTGGTTTGATGTTAACAATAGCCCTAAATTTGAAGCTATGTGTAGGGTTGCCACTGATATGCCTATATAAGGCATTACTTGGGTCACTATTCCTGATGCTGCTCAAGTGCTGCAAGATTCTAACCTTAAACATATTGTTGGTCATTCCAACATAGAAACAAGGACATTCAACACATTTGGCTAAGTACACTATGTTCATGGTCCTACATGTGGCCCTCCCTTTTAAATGAAACACCTTCTTAGTTACTGGATGTATAAATGTGGTTTCTTTATTGATATAACTACAGGCCTTACATATCCCACAGGGAAGTGTTCCTGCAGTAAACTTCAGAGACCCACCTTGACCACTCATCTTCTCCTTACACAATAGATCTTTAAGATTCCTATTTCTCCTATATCGGAATCTAGGACTATTGTCAACAATCTCCCTTAGTCCAATATCACTGATTAAAATATTCCAATTGTTTTGTACAATCCTATTAATGTCTTTTATGCTGCTACCATATGTGAACATCAGTTTGGGACCCATTTGCACGCATGCATTGTTATCATTTGACGATTCCCCTCCATATGTTCTCTTTAACCAGGGCTTATATCTAGTCCGTCTTAATTTAACACTATCATCAATAGCACGATGTACCAGTCTTTCATTGTAGCCTCTAGCCTTAAAACATTTGTCTAATTTATCCAACTCTTCATCAAATTGTGTATCCATAGCACTCACCCTGGATATACGACTGACCTGCCCCTTTACAATATTTGGAAAAATATGTCGGGGGTGCATGCTGTCGTAGGACAGCAAAGTGTTTTGCCAACACTCTTTCCTATACAAACTAGAAATAAAGCCTTCCTGCGTCTGTTCTACACAAACATCCAAAAACTCTATATGAGTGTAGGATGTTGTGGCAGTAAATTTCAGGAATGTGGTGGTGGAGTGGATGTAAGAAAGAAAGCGGTCAAATAATTTGCAATCTCCATTCCATGCTATTGATGATAGTGTTAAATTAAGACGGACTAGATATAAGCCCTGGTTAAAGAGAACATATGGAGGGGAATCGTCAAATGGTAACAATGCATGCGTGCAAATGGGTCCCAAACTGATGTTCACATATGGTAGCAACATAAAAAACATTAACAGGATTGTACAAAACAATTGGAATATTTTAACCAGTGATATTGGACTAAGGAAGATTGTTGACAATAGTCCTAGATTCCGATATAGGAGAAATAGGAATCTTAAAGATCTATTGTGTAAGGAGAAGATGAGTGGTCAAGGTGGGTCTCTGAAGTTTACTGCAGGAACACTTCTCTGTGGGATATGTAAGGCCTGTAGTTATATCAATAAAGAAACCACATTTATACATCCAGTAACTAAGAAGGTGTTTCATTTAAAAGGGAGGGCCACATGTGGACCATGAACATAGTGTACTTAAATAATGTGAATGTCCTTGTTTCTATATTGGAATGACCAACAATATGTTTAAGGTTAGAATCTTGCAGCACTTGAGCAGCATCAGGAATAGTGACCAGTAATGCCTTATAGGCATATCAGTGGCAACCCTACACATAGCTTCAAATTTAGGGCTTGTTAACATCAAACCAAACAGTAGGGGGTGATGTAAAACATCAGACAGCTTTGGCTGAATCAAGATGGATCATAGAGTTTATGGCACAGATACCAGGATTAAATTATGTCATTCCAAACCACCCTCCAAAATAGGCGGTTCATTAGATGCTATTGGTTATCTTATCTTTAAAAATGTTGTTTGAAGAATGCATCTTTGTCTGATGAAGTGTAACAGCGCTTACCTGGTGTTTTATCTGTCTATGTTGGATTAAATTTTATCTACATTTTATCAACACAGCAGTGTCCTGTTGCTTTTTATTTGGAGGAGCTGCCATAGCTGTGATTCATCAGCATGTGTTAGAGACTGACGGTGTTGTTGAGGATGATGCCGACAGCCACCGCATGCCTCGGAGGAGAAGTAGAGTGTTCAGACCAAGGGTAACTTACCAGGGGCTACATGACCTGGAGATAGTAGAGCATTACAGGGTGGAGAGGGACATCTTACAGCAAATAGTGGAGCTTTGCCGGCCACGCCTGAGAACCAGAAACAACAGAGGGGAACCCATACCAGTGGACACGAAGGTATGTGTAAGCCTGCGAATACTGGCCACAGGTACCTTTCAAAGGCCAACTGGAGATATAATGGGTATCTCACAGGCATCAGCATCCAGGGTACTACACCAGTTCCTGGATGCCATGTTACCACATGCTAATGAGCAGATATACTTCCCTAGAACTCAGGAGGAGTTGCCAAGCAATATGCGTCACTTCCACCATGTGGCACAATACCCGGAGGTACTGGGTGCGATAGACTGCACGCACATACAAATCAAGTCACCACCCGGTGAGCAGGGTATGCGCTACATAAACCACAAGGGATTCCACTCCGTCAACTGCCAGATCATGTGCAATGCCCAGGGCATTATCATGGATGTGTGTGCCGGCAGCCCTGGAAGTTACCATGATTTCCATATCTGGCATGCCTCACAGCTGTATCAGGTATTTGTCAGGGGGGACATCCCACATGGCCATCTCGTGGGGGATGCTGGCTATGCACTGGAGCCGTGGATGATGACTCCCATCAGAAATGCACACACACCCATGCAAGAACGCCATAATGAGGCACACGCACAAACCAGAATCATCATAGAGCGTGTGTTTGGGATGCTGAAATCACGGTTCCAGTGCTTGGATACATCTGGTGGAGCCTTGCAGTACTCTCCAGGCACGTGTGCCCACATCATCATAGTATGTGCCATGCTACATAATATGATCCTGGAAACAGCTGCAGCAGGGACAAAATGGTGAAGGCCCTCATAGCCCACCACATTGCCAAGGCCAGTACAGGCACAGAGGGATTCCGACCATGAACACACTGTGCCAGCCCCAGTAGGCAGACAAAGGCGTGTCCAATATGCCTACGCCTTGGCAAAGAGGGAACGTATAGCACATACTCTGACCGTGTAGGCCCCTACGGACTGACACCTCTCCACCTGCACACACAGTAAAATGGATGGCACACAAACATGACCACCTGTAAATTGTAATGTATAGGTGGCCCAATGTGTGACTCCTACATAGGCAGTCCTCAAACATTGTAAACACAACAGCCAGTGCAACACGGAATGCCAACACCTGAACAGTACATGAGTCTTACAGCATATGGTGGTGCTGTGTGCCTGTCACATTCCCCATATATATATATATGGATCTATCTTACTACGTCGACATGTCAAAACGCCGACAACAAAATCACCGACACCACATAACCGACATTTCACAAACACGAAACCTCACATGCCCGACACACCATAATCCCGACAAGCAACAAACAAAACAAATCCCCGGTCCAAAAGCACACACAACACAAGCACACCAAAATCCTTACAAACCAACACTAAACCTCACATACACAACTACCTACAACCTTAACCCAAACCCTAACCCTAAGGTCCGCCACTATCGCACACTCACATAACCCGCGCCCTAACCCTAACTCACTTAACCGCTAACCCACAAACTATCACAGTCGCACTTACCTGGCCAGCGCCCTAACCCTAACTCACTTATCCGCCCTAACCCACAAACTATCACAGTCGCACACTTACCTAGCCCCTAACCCTAACTCACTTAACCCGCCCTAACCCACAAACTATCACAGTCGCACACTTACCTAGCCCGCGCCCCTAACCCTAACTCACTTAACCCCTAACCCACAAACTATCACAGTCGCACACTTACCTTGCACCCTAACGTCCGTCACCGCGCACATACACAGCCTTTTCCCATGTCGATGTTCTCACCGTCGGGGTTTTGATCCGTCGGTCTTCTCCGTCTTCCATCTTCTGGCGTCGGTGTTCGCCTGTCGGCGTTCTGACTTGTCGACGTAGTAAGATAGACCCATATATATATATATATATATATATATATATATATATAGATATAGATATAGATATATATATATATATATATATATATATATATATAGATATATATATATTGATATATATATATATATAGATATATATATATGTACACATATGCATATATATAATACAGATAGAAAGGGCAATAGAGGGATATATGGTGATATAGATGAATTCAGCGATATCTGCAAATATGATAGATAGTCCAACGACATTCATAACATCATGGAGGTACAGATAAATAGGATACTGCCAACCATGGAATGTGTAACATACCGACATGCGTAACCATGAGGCTGAAAGACCTATAGAACACAGTACCGGAACAGTACATCCATGAGTAATAGTATGATGATATGAAGGGCCGGTTAGTCACCACTGACAGTGTTGCGGTCCACGTAGGTACTGTGTTCAACTGTGTCTGTGAGTGCCGTAGTCTGTGTAAGTGTGCGTTGAGGGTGCCGTGTGCGTTTTTGTGTGACTGTAATGTGTGTGTGTGTCCGCAACATGTGTATGTTGGTGCCAAGTCAGAGGCAGACCAGTATGGTAGGTGTGGGTATAGCTAGACGTAGGCATACGGTTACTACCTGTACCACAGTAGGAGGGATATCCCCACCCTGGGCAGGTGTGTCCTGACATAAATCAGTACAAAGGGCAAATTTCCAAGATGGTAGGACATAAATATGTCCCATATATAATGTAACAGTCATATTTAATAGTTATGCCTGTATGTAAGAAACTTAAATGTTACATGCAATATGATAAGTATCCAAAGTCACACAACAATAGGTATGTAGTGAGGATAAAAGTATGTGCTACCTGTGTACTGACTGTGGCTACATGTTGGCCTGTAAACATCGCTTTGTGTCCCGCAAGTGTCCAACAATGACCATATGATAAGGTGGCAACCCATGGCAAACAAGCTCTTTTAACAACACAACTACAATGACTGCAAATATCTGGGGCAGAAATACAAGGGATAGCTGTCACCTACACATATCCCCTGATATATCGCTGCAATTATGGAGGTATACAAGTAGCAAGCTCACCTGCAGACGATATAGAAACCAATTAACAACGGCCCAACGTACAATCCCGTAACATGTCTACTAACTGTTAGCTCTCTAATCAGGGACGGAGCCCACACACATATGCACCAATTATGTAGAAATGCAAGGCCCACAAACCATATATGTTACGTACAACCACCGACATCCCCCACACTAGACACTAAAGCAATACAAACTGTAATAGCAGCACAAACATCCAGTCAGTCAATTACATCTGCAGAACCCTCAACATACCATGTGAGAGACACAATTAAAGGCGACATGCAAAATTGCAGGCGTTGTATAATGGAACAAACAGCCATGTTACAGGTATTGATTGCAATACTCCGTTATCAGACATCGGGATGACAGGTACACCCACATGTTGAACCAAATACTCTACCTGTCACACACAATCCACGGGGGACATGAATCCAAACTATACTTGTCTCCATGCATAGCAGTTGCAGTTACTCATAACAAAACACAATACAGACCGTCTTCCCGAAGGTAGGGCAAATAGGCAACGCCAAGTGAAGAATCCAATTATACCCCACTGTCGCCACGTAATTGGCGAATGGAGTAGCTGCACAGCTGATATGCAAGTAATTAGTCACTCCAGGAACACCAATTGGGAAGAATCCACATGTTTCAGGTATCGAATGCCGCATTACATACAAATAGTGGAGCTTTGCCGCCACGCCTGAGAACCAGAAACAACAGAGGGGAACCCATACCAGTGGACACGAAGGTATGTGTAAGCCTGCGAATACTGGCCACAGGTACCTTTCAAAGGCCAACTGGAGATATAATGGGTATCTCACAGGCATCAGCATCCAGGGTACTACACCAGTTCCTGGATGCCATGTTACCACATGCTAATGAGCAGATATACTTCCCTAGAACTCAGGAGGAGTTGCCAAGCAATATGCGTCACTTCCACCATGTGGCACAATACCGAGGTACTGGGTGCGATAGACTGCACGCATACAAATCAAGTCACCACCCGGTGAGCAGGGTATGCTACATAAACCACAAGGGATTCCACTCCGTCAACTGCCAGATCATGTGCAATGCCCAGGGCATTATCATGGATGTGTGTGCCGGCAGCCCTGGAAGTTACCATGATTTCCATATCTGGCATGCCTCACAGCTGTATCAGGTATTTGTCAGGGGGGACATCCCACATGGCCATCTCGTGGGGGATGCTGGCTATGCACTGGAGCCGTGGATGATGACTCCCATCAGAAATGCACACACACCCATGCAAGAACGCCATAATGAGGCACACGCACAAACCAGAATCATCATAGAGCGTGTGTTTGGGATGCTGAAATCACGGTTCCAGTGCTTGGATACATCTGGTGGAGCCTTGCAGTACTCTCCAGGCACGTGTGCCCACATCATCATAGTATGTGCCATGCTACATAATATGATCCTGCGGAAGCAGCTGCAGCAGGGACAAAATGGTGAAGGCCCTCATAGCCCACCACAATTGCCAAGGCCAGTACAGGCACAGAGGGATTCCGACCATGAACACACTGTGCCAGCCCCAGTAGGCAGACAAAGGCGTGTCCAATATGCCTACGCCTTGGCAAAGAGGGAACGTATAGCACATACTCTGACCGTGTAGGCCCCTACGGACTGACACCTCTCCACCTGCACACACAGTAAAATGGATGGCACACAAACATGACCACCTGTAAATTGTAATGTATAGGTGGCCCAATGTGTGACTCCTACATAGGCAGTCCTCAAACATTGTAAACACAACAGCCAGTGCAACACGGAATGCCAACACCTGAACAGTACATGAGTCTTACAGCATATGGTGGTGCTGTGTGCCTGTCACATTCCCCATATATATATATATGGATCTATCTTACTACGTCGACATGTCAAAACGCCGACAACAAAATCACCGACACCACATAACCGACATTTCACAAACACGAAACCTCACATGCCCGACACACCATAATCCCGACAAGCAACAAACAAAACAAATCCCCGGTCCAAAAAGCACACACACAACACAAGCACACCAAAATCCTTACAAACCAACACTAAACCTCACATACACAACTACCTACAACCTTAACCCAAACCCTAACCCTAAGGTCCGCCACTATCGTGACACTCACATAACCCGGCCCTAACCCTAACTCACTTAACCCTAACCCACAAACTATCACAGTCGCACTTACCTAGCCCAGCGCCCTAACCCTAACTCACTTATCCAGCCCCTAACCCACAAACTATCACAGTCACACTTACCTAGCCTGCGCTAACCCTAACTCACTTAACCCTTCCCTAACCCACAAACTATCACAGTCGCACTTACCTAGCCCGCGCCCTAACCCTAACTCACTTAACCCGCCCCTAACCCACAAACTATCACAGTCGCACACTTACCTTACTCGCACCCTAACGTCCGTCACTACCGCATACATACACAGCCTTTTCCCATGTCGATGTTCTCAGCGTGGGGGTTTTGATCCGTCGGTCTTCTCCGTTTCGATCTTCTGGCGTGTTCTCGCTGTCGGCGTTCTGACTTGTCGACGTAGTAAGATAGACCCATATATATATATATATATATATATATATATATATATATATATATATATATATATATATATATATATATATATATATACATATATAGATATATATATATATTGATATATATATATATAGATATATATATATGTACACATATGCATATATATAACACAGATAGAAAGGGCAATAGAGGGATATATGGTGATATAGATGAATTCAGCGATATCTGCAAATACGATAGATAGTCCAACGACATTCATAACATCATGGAGGTACAAATAAATAGGATACCGCCAACCATGGAATGTGTAACATACCGACATGCGTAACCATGAGGCTGAAAGACCGATAGAACACAGTACCGGAACAGTACATCCGTGAGTAATAGTATGATGATATGAAGGGCGGTTAGTCACCACTGACAGTGTCGGTCCACGTAGGTACTGTGTTCAACTGTGTCTGTGAGTGCCGTAGTCTGTGTAAGTGTGCGTTGAGGGTGCCGTGTGCGTTTTTGTGTGACTGTAATGTGTGTGTGTGTGTCCGCAACATGTGTATGTTGGTGCCAAGTCAGAGGCAGACCAGTATGGTAGGTGTGGGTATAGCTAGACGTAGGCATACGGTTACTACCTGTACCACAGTAGGAGGGATATCCCCACCCTGGGCAGGTGTGTCCTGACATAAATCAGTACAAAGGGCAAATTTCCAAGATGGTAGGACATAAATATGTCCCATATATAATGTAACAGTCATATTTAATAGTTATGCCTGTATGTAAGAAACTTAAATGTTACATGCAATATGATAAGTATCCAAAGTCACACAACAATAGGTATGTAGTGAGGATAAAAGTATGTGCTACCTGTGTACTGACTGTGGCTACATGTTGGCCTGTAAACATCGCTTTGTGTCCCATAAGTGTCCAACAATGACCATATGATAAGGTGGCAACCCATGGCAAACAAGCTCTTTTAACAACACAACTACAATGACTGCAAATATCTGGGGCAGAAATACAAGGGATAGCTGTCACCTACACATATCCCCTGATATATCGCTGCAATTATGGAGGTATACAAGTAGCAAGCTCACCTGCAGACGATATAGAAACCAATTAACAACGGCCCAACGTACAATCCCGTAACATGTCTACTAACTGTTAGCTCTCTAATCAGGGACGGAGCCCACACACATATGCACCAATTATGTAGAAATGCAAGGCCCACAAACCATATATGTTACGTACAACCACCGACATCCCCACACTAGACACTAAAGCAATACAAACTGTAATAGCAGCACAAACATCCAGTCAGTCAATTACATCTGCAGAACCCTCAACATACCATGTGAGAGACACAATTAAAGGCGACATGCAAAATTGCAGGCGTTGTATAATGGAACAAACAGCCATGTTACAGGTATTGATTGCAATACTCCGTTATCAGACATCAGGATGACAGGTACACCCACATGTTGAACCAAATACTCTACCTGTCACACACAATCCACGGGGGACATGAATCCAAACTATACTTGTCTCCATGCATAGCAGTTGCAGTTACTCATAACAAAACACAATACAGACCGTCTTCCCGAAGGTAGGGCAAATAGGCAACGCCCAAGTGAAGAATCCAATTATACCCCACTGTCGCCACGTAATTGGCGAATGGAGTAGCTGCACAGCTGATATGCAAGTAATTAGTCACTCAGGAACACCAATTGGCGGGAAGAATCCACATGTTTCAGGTATCGACGTATATAAGGATGACTTGCCAGACATTCAAACCGTATGCTCATATCGAAAAACAGTTGAAACACTGTGAGAGAGATAGAAATGAAATGCCGTAATGACGACAAGGTATGTAGAACGCCCGATAAGTAAGGTTATGTATAGCATGATCTGTATTAATTAGTTTTACTGTATGTATAGCCTGGTTTGCATTAATTAAACGTGTCTGCAATGCATAAAGTGGGGAAAGGTATTTATGTAGTGATGTCTTGCTGAGCATACTAACGCTTGTAGAATCTGTGCGTCCAGCAGTGGGACACAAGGTACATAGCACAGACACCAGAAGGGATGCTACATGAGGCCATTAAACAGAACAATGCCATACAACCCGCCATCAGTGGTAGGGTATGTCCAACAAGGACATGCCATAGCAGGGGATAGTATATGTTGATCTACTGTCACAGCACGCATGTGTATGGGCAAATAACGTTAATGACATATGTAAGGTGGTCCAGCTGAGCAAGTATGCTTTGCATTATGGGATACTATGTGAAATATGTGTAATGTATAGTATTATAGGTAGATATGACAGATATTCAACACAGCATAACAGGCATATCATGCATACCACAGGTATCGTCTATTGGTATGTACAATAACAGGATACATATGGCCTGTAGGTATGGGACATAGTAATAGCATGATAGCTAATCTAAATGGAAGGGCTACCAAGTAACCATGCACAAAGGACATGTAATAGCTGCACAGGTGCATAGTGGGGTACTATGCATTCTGTCAAGTCCATGTGTAAGCACAACTACAGTGTTCACACTAGTGGCACCTCTCCAGGGTAGTGCCCTGTGAAGAGCAGAGCCAGGTGTCACCTGCACCACTGCACAGTACAGCCACTGCTATTGATCCCAAGCCTACATGTGTCTCCCAACCACCAAGGGAGGTATCACATGAACAGTGCTGCTGAGTGTCCCTGTGTGATGTACAGAGGACTTATGTTCCACAGCATGGTGAGTGTCCGGTTTGGGAATGTAACCCAGAAGCACATCCCACTCATTGTGGCGTGTGTGCACATATCCATGAGCATGTTGCTCACAGTGGCCTCTGCTTATGTTGCGTATGAGGAGTATATTCATCAATAATGTTGTGGACATGGGGCCTGTCTGATCAGCAGAGGTCACCCCTGAGTATGTAGTATGCAAATGTGTACAGATGTGGTGTCCGTAGTGAAGCCGCATATTGAAACTGTCGGAACTCAGTAAACGTCATGGCGTGTTAATGTTGTGGCATGTAAAGCTGTAGATGTTGTGTAAGGTACACCCTAAATGGGGTGGTGTACTCTTGAATGTGTGTAGATGTCTTGTGTTCAGAGGTACAAAGGGTGCCTATGTACCAGTTACACACCCAGTACAGATAGGTGTGGCCACGTAGGAGGATATCCACGCCACAGTGGCAATACAGTAACCACAGGAGTGGGTGCGACATATGTGTGTACTGCAAACATGTACAATGTGATATGTATGTAGGGGACCACCATCCATGTGATAGTCAGTGGGTGAATGGTGTAATGCAAAGGTGATGTGCATGCACCTTGTGTCATGCAGCTTGATGCCATGATAGTCATATTATGTATCTGTCACAGCGACATCCGTATGGTTGGAGTCAGTATCAGCTGGTGGAGCAGTCATGGCGCTTGGTATGTAGGGGTTCTAAAGCTAGGCAGGGAAAATCCCCTGTGCCAGCCTGTTCCACAGGGAAGCATATACTTAACATGAAGGGCCCTATGACTGAGGACCGTGGTATGCCAAAGTACCTGACATGTAGTAGGTATTATGGTATGCTGGCCTCACTGTGTGCCCTGTCCATGAGCCACATAGCATAACATCCTGAGACACAGGGTACGATGTGCAGGTGGATGTGTATGTTGTCAATACCAGAATGGGGAATGGTGCTGAAAGGCAATGAGAGGACAATGTAGGATGTGTGGACTCCCGTACCATCAGCAACTGCCCTGGTAACTGTATGAAAGGAGTCCACCATGTGTAGGGGCCATGCTCTGGCCTTAACAAGCCCAACCCGGGTGGCAGCAGAGGACGGGAGACCAACAATGTCTCTGAGAATGACGTCCCTGATGTTGTGCCCCATAACCACGCAGAACAGTCCAGTCAGGTGTGTAGGACTATAGTCCCACTCGTGCAATGCGGTGCCACCTGTGTGTAGTGTGATAAATGCTGCTGTGTGCCATTCAGGGTCTACAATGTCTGAAACAAGGCTATTACTGAATATGGTGGCCTAGTGATGAGACATGTAATTTGGAGGTTGGTGGACATCACAGCCTGGGACGTTGGAAGGTGACATGGGGCCAGTGTCCCAGGACACATAGAGTGTAGGTCAGTACTGTGTAGGTGTGACCACAGGGACACCACAATGTTCATGTATGGATTGCAGCCCTGTAGTGAGTGAGAGGGTGTACTGTCAGCATTGAATCCATCCTCCAGCATGTTGCCAACAATACCTGGGTCTGCAATGTTCCTGAGTGACTGTTGTATGTGACAGCAGATGTGGGTGTTGCCATCGAATACTGACATACCACCATAAAGCCTGGTGGTACACCCCGGAATGTGTGGCAGTCATGTTTACGTAGCTAGTCTTGGAGTATGTGATGAGGGACCCTGTGGCCCCACCACAGCTGACCAGTGAGCCACCCCACACATGGGAATGTACACCACTGTGCAACAGCCTACAACTGTTGTTGTACATCATATGTCCATGGAACATGACCACCAGAGGGCGTCTGTTATCTGGTGTGTACCATCATGGCTCTGTGTGGAATAGCATGATTCATGCAGTTGTGTACATGCTAATGAAGTGCACTGGGGTATGCATCAGCATTTGCATGTGCATTGTCCATCTGCACAGGTGTCATGATGTTAACAACCGCTGTCAGCAGACATCTGTAGTAGGTGTAGTAGTACACATGTACTGTGTATGCTGTGATGGGTGTGTTTCTGGGATGTGGCTAACACTGTAGATTAGCATATGTTCGGAATCCACCAATGAGGGGATAATCCCAGGGGTGTAACACCAGTCACATGGTGGTAGTGTTCATGCCAAGGGTAATGTAGGTCTTGGAGGTGGTGTGTATGTGTTGATCCAGCAGAGTGGAGGGTATGACTCATGGATGTGTCGGTACATGAGTGGCTATCCCATTGAAGTGTGGGGTAGTGTCAGTCACACATCAGTAGTAGCTGAGGCCCACTGTCCACTATACCACCATAGAAGGTATGTTACCCGTGGGGTATGATGTTGACTCTGTCGCTTGTTACAATGTGTATAGCGGTCCCGGACACAGTTAGTTGCACGTGGAGCACCTCTGATGCATTGTGCTAAGCAACTTGCCAGGATGTGTGCTAAACATAGCGGGATATGGGAACCCCTCAGCTGTGGGTGTGCCGGTCCATGGTATGTGCCTGGAAGGTATGGTCCGTCTATAACCTGTCATTGCAGGTGTGCTCTGCAGAGCCTACAGGCAGGTCCCAGTCACTGCAGAGATGTTGGAGTGGTGCATTATAAGGTGTGCCTTGCCTGCCTGCGTCACAGGGGAAGATGCAAGCAATGTGTCACATGACCCCATGTTGCGCATGCCAGTTACGGCCCTGCCGGTGACAGTTATTGGAAACTGTGCAGGACAGGCAGTATAGAAGCAGCAAGAACCTAGCATGTGAGCTGTACTCCCAGGGCCGACAGGTGCAAGTCATCTGTGCCACAGCATTTTGCTTGACCAGGACAGTCATAGCGGACAGATACCACATGCCTGTGGAATGACAATAGGAGCATAGGCAACTGTTGCAGTGACACAGTCGGTCACTGTACAGTGGTATCATGTCCGGATGAATGCAAAATGCTCCCCAGGGCTAGGCCCACACCCTCAGGGCTATAAGACTGGTGAGCTATTGCATGTCCCTGCACACATAGTCTGTGAAGTGGCATCACATGGCAGTCACACTAACATGGCGAATGACAGACATATTGTACCTGGTGAGGTGTGGCATGGGTGCATAGGTTATGTTGCAGAAGCAGTTACCCGACAGCAAGATGTAAGCGACTAACGCCTTGTGTAGCCTGCTGTGTGGAACTGCAGTGTGACACCCTACAGAGTCAGCTATGACTGGTGTGTTGTGAATGTTATAACACACTATTGGCTGTATGTGGTGGGCACACATGAGTCTGTGGGCTATAAGCTGATGATGTTGTCTTCCATGATGGGGGCTACCTCTGGTGCCTACAGTGAGTATGGAGACGTACTGCTCAGGTTGTCCTCGTAGGTGTGGCCAGTGGTGTAGATTATGTGAGACTATGTGATGGGTGGGGTGTGTTGTGAATGTTACACATCCCCAAATGACTGTCAGGTGCAGTCAGGGTTGGCGACAGCATTACCCCCAGCCATAGCTGTCAGCCTCCTGTCCCCAAAATGAGGAACATTAGCCCTCATACAGTGTGACAAATGGGCGAAACGTGGAACACTTACAACTGGCTTACTAACAGCGTCAACTAGGAAGGGCATATGATGGCTAAAATAGGCTGGTCTTACGTATAAAACAGATATTCCAATGAATTAATATGATTCTCATCTATCTAGCCATGGCTAGCAGGTAAACTATGTACAACAATGAATGTGTGACAGACCCTTCCAATGTGGAACCTTGAGGAACATGCACCTTTTAGAACCCCAAATGAGGTACGTTCCTCGTAATGAGGTACACCTGAGAGCTATGGGCCCAGCACGGCTGCAGATGTGCATCCCCCACAGGCTGTAGTGCCGTATGTTGGGAAGTGAGCATTGAATGTGTATATGAGACAATTGCTCTATTGCCACATGTACGACATATCCATCATATAGACAGGCAGTAGCACTGGTATGTGACAGTTGGACATGCCTGCATATACAACCATGTCCCACAGGATATGTGCGTTACATGTGTACAACAGCTGTCGTACCTTAAGCAAGCTGGGAAGTGTAGGACAGCCAGTGTACCTGTGGGAAATGGTGTGGAATGGGCTCTATAGTAATCAGTAGCTCATGACATGCTCACATGTTCTGAACAAGTGCCTAGCATGACCATACAATACAGATAGGGTGTTGGATAATATCAACCCACAAGAGGTGATGACAGTCATTTAGGGTGGCACCGCACTATAACCCTGCTGAGTATGGTGTGCATGTCCATGAACCATTAGCACTGTAGATGTTAGCAGTACAGATGTACAAGATAGCATGGATATTTGATTACAAATACCTTTGCATGTCACAGGTGTGTTCCACCAGTGGCCTGTTGACAGACCCACAACTACAAAAGGTGCAAGAGTGACATGTGCACAGCACATCTGTGCCAGATACAGTAGAACAGGGTTAATGTGTTGTACCCCACCCTCATTGTAGCCCATACCACACAGACAAATGTTAGGCATTTGTGTATGTAAGGCTGTGAATGGCCATGACCTATCAGTTTAGCTGTGTCAGTGTTGTGAACAACATACAGAATGGGCTGTGTGTGTGAGGTGTGTCACATATGTGCACAGTCTGATGGATGATACCAGCAGTGTCACCACTAGGTGAACATCCCTGTACCCATAAACTGCTACCTAGGCTGTGGTCAACATTATGGACACTGTGTAAGGGATGGTGCTGTGCAGTGCACCCCCAACATGGTGACATCTCCAGGCCCCTTAGGTAGTCATCTGAGGTACCCATGTCATGTCAGGGTGCCATCCATGAGCACGGAGATCACTGGCCAGTCATATACAGCACTGTGGTGAACAATATTGGATCACATACCACCTGTAAGGGGTAATGGCTTTGCATGGATGTGCGATAACAGCCTTCACAATCCACACCTCCACTATGCAGCATGCCGTCTACCTTGCAGAAGGACATTTGCTACACCATGATGATGGACATGCTACATGTCCATATCCTGATCTATATGACATATGTCATGGACAGCCACCGTCCTAATACTAGGATCGCCACAGGCTGGACAGATCCCTGTGCCATATATGTGGCATACTCCCACCATACCATGCAACCCTGTCCATCAAAGCTGCAGATGTCATCCCAGTCATACATGGTGTGATGGCCGCATGGTAGATGTACTATCAACTGACTGGATCAGTAATGTGGCACTGATGCAGCTTGCGGTGGCACAATGGCCATCTGTAACAGCGTGGAAACTGTGCCCACACATGCTATGGTTGATGACCATCCCTGCAAATGTCATCTGACTATCCATTGTCCCATGTCTATCACATGTGTAATACAGGCGATCCGTGTCAGGATGTTGAACAGTTGTACAGTGCTGTGTAGATGTATATGGCAAAACACATGCATGTACAGGTGTCCATGCGTATGTGTGCATTGTCACTGCTCAAGTCCATTCCGGCTGTGTCTGTGTTGATATGTGACATATACACAGCATCCAGATCAACAGTAGTACCGTGGACACATCGAGGCATGTGCGGATAGGTAAGAACACAAGTGCAGGCAAATAGACATGCCCACAGTAAGACAGCATTTACATGGAGTATGAACACTGTAATGAGGTGACACACATATATGGTGATGATATCAAATGCATAATGGGTGTGACATGTGTAACACAAACACATCAGTCATGTCAGTGTCATGGTGCTTTGCAAAGATAACTGTGCAGATGCAGTAGATGTCATAGAAATGTATGCGCAGCAGTATCTCTGTACATCTCTGAAACTGTGACCTGTCACCATCATTATGTTTTACAGATAATGCCCCGTACACGCCTCCCAGCATACACCCGCCAGGAGGATGATGTCCTCATCCCACAGCTCCATGACAACTATGACTTGTTGTTCAGCCATGTGCCACAGCATGCCCAGCAGCGGGATGACCTGTGGCAGGATCTACGCAGGAGGGTGAATGATGAGGGTGGCCACAGCCGCACCTACCAGCAGGTGCGCAGACACTGCACGGACCTGCTACGACATGCAAAACAGCGTGCCACTGCAATCGCCAGGGAACTAGGTGGAACAGGTGGTGGGCCACCAACCCAGCACCCACTCACACACACCGAGGAGCTACTGGCCAGTCTGGGGACACCCAGGGAACAGCATCCAGAAACACTAGCTGCCATCGTGGAGGTGGGCGTCTCCCAACCAATGAGCCTGGAGTTGCCTGGTAAGTCAGTAATGCACATATGGCTATTATATCCCATGTAGTTGCATGTGTCACTGTACATAATGTAAAGTAACAACATATGCCAGGTATGTGGACACACATGCTGCATAGTACAGTATGCTATGTTGTGTATGCACACATGTGCATACTATATGCTATTACACAGGTGAATGTGTGCACATGCACAGTGCAACATGTGGCTGTCATACAGTCATGGATAATGTTCATACTGGTGTGTCACCCCTATACAGGTACCTCTGGCGTGCCGCACAGACATGGGTCCGTTGCAGGTAAGACTGTCATCAGTATCAGGCATGTTACAGTGTAGATCTATTTGCCATTTGGCCAGTTAACACTTGCACACCTGATGTTTGTTCCAGTCACGATATGCAGGTCGCACCACCATGCATTCACACACACCACCCATGTGCAATATATGCAAATGTAATGATACACAGACTTGAAACCACAGTACTTGTCATTGCGACATGTGTGGTCAGCTGTGCATACAACGGTGGAGGTGTTCTACAATGGAGGCATATGTAGTATGCATTGGAACAACATGTATGGTATGCACACAGTACCACACAGTGAGCTGTGATATGGGCAGCCCACAAGTGTCACCATTGTGTCATATGCCCCTGCATCAGATGCACACATTGTGATGTGCCACCTGACATGTCCCAGACATGTAGTGTTCTGTCTGCAATATTGTCACACTATCACATGATCTATACCCCACATACCAAACATACAACCCGTTGTCCTCATAGACCTGTGTAATGTGACATATCTGACATGTATGGGTGTATGTCATATGGGACCACACAGACATGTGGAGAAGATGCCCATCACACACAATTGGCCACCACATGTGCACACATGGCCAAGGGGGATGGCTAGAGGCATGTTGCCACAGAGTACATGGGATGTGTATACACCCTGTTGCACATTGTCCACACATGGTCCAATTATAGTCTTAGCTGACCGATTATACAGTTGATGTGGTACAGTGGACAACCTAAAAGCCTGTACACAGCTACTGGAGGTGTCATTGAAGTCTACCATATACGATCTGTCGAACATCATGACTGTGTTGCAGTTATGGCTATGCAATGTGTACACATTATGCATTCTACAGCAACATACATGCCTCATGTTGCCATACAATGGCACAGTGTCTGTACTTCATACTGTATAGCAATGTACACGGCTCACACTACCCTCCCGTGCTCATGCACATTTGCTAAACATGCATTCTATCTGTAGGGCATACACACAACACTGCAATGTGAAGCCCATTATGATGCTGTACATGTGTCAGGACACCATTGTGTCAAACGTGTATGCATGTTAATGCACATGTCAGCAAATTACATGTCAAGGTCACGTCAGACATGTGTACTGTTATCCTGTTCTGGCCCACATGGTGTATCACGGAGATGCATGCATACTACCATGATTGTGTGAACTGCATGGCTACTGATATGACACCTGCTTGCTGTAGTGTGCACCCCAGGGAGGTATGTTTACTAACACTATTAATGTCTGAGCTGCATGCCCTCTGCTCTATCGCAGGCATGCTGCATGCCACCTGACAAATCACATGCATGGTGTGTCTGTGTGTGTGTCTGTGTGTGTCTGTGTGTGTGTGTGTGTGTCTGTGTGTGTGTCTGTGTGTGTGTGTGTGTCTGTGTCTATTGCACTTTACAGTATTTCTTTGCATTCACAGGTGATGTAGGTGCGTTACCCTCCTGCGGTCCATCTGATGTTAGTGTCCCCACAGATACTAGCGGTGATGAACATATGCATAAGGTACAGGCACGGTTGTCAGGGGCTGAATCTGTGCCAATGGTTACCATCCCAGCTATGTCCCCCTCTTCCCTGCACACAGCTCTGCTGCCAACACATACCGCATCACCGGTGGCCATAGAGGAAGGACAGTCAGCATCTGTTGGCGTGGAACAGGAATGTGTGGTGGCTACAGAAGGTGTGTCTACACACCATGTTGTCAGTGTAATGACTGCAGATGTGCCACACAGGCATGTGGCCGGTGCTGCTTGTAGTAGGACCTCTGGCAGACATGCACCTGCAGGACAGAGCGCAGCAGCTGGTATCACCAGACGCATGTTCCAGACTGTAATGGCAGCACAGGCACGTGCTGAATGGCAGAACAGAGAAGGGCAGAGGCTGCAGAGGGCTGCTATCCATACCCTAAATGACAACATCCAGGCATTGGCAAATGCTCAACAGCAGATTGCTAATGTTCTGGATAGGCAACTAGGTGAAATGGTCGGTATCCTTGACCGAGGCATGGTAATACGCGAGCGGGAGCTGTCTGTGCTGGAACACCTGGTAGAAGTGAGGCGTAGACCATGTGGACGTAGGCCAGCAACACCACCTAGTGTAGGTCGACGTGATCATGCCACCTCACATGCCCGCTCCCATAATGCTGGTAGCAGTAGCAGTGCAGCTGCTGCTGCCCTGTCAACACCAGGACACAGCAGGCCACGTGGACGTGGCCCTGGACGGTCTCAGCGGGGACACGTTTCCAGCAGACATGTGTCGTTGGACAGTAGCCACTCTGTACCTCCACCTGGTAGTGCCCGTGCAACCCCAGGCAGGCACAGGTCACGTGGCCATGGACGGACGCAGTGAGCTGTACAACCTGCCCTGTACAATCTGGGGCTGTCAATTATACCCCGTGTAGGCATCACAAATGGCAGAACTGTGTACACATATACACGCACACAGCAAACACAACTGTAGGGCTCCACAACATCCACATGCATTCTGCACAGATATGTCCAGTCAACTCACCGGCCCTTACACACACACACATGATGTTATCCGTTGGTGCAGCCTATGCCCCTGGCAAACATATCACCCTATGCATATGATGAAGCCTGTGCCGCATCCCTGTCATCCACACCATCGGTGCAGGGTTATGCACAAATATTCTGATGCACAGGGTGAACAGCATAGTGAGAGGTGTATGTAATACTTGTGTATGCATAGTGAGGGATATGTATGTTGCAGTAGTTGTGTGCAGCCTATGCCCCTGGCAAACATATCACCCTGTGCATATGATGAAGCCTGTGCCACATCCCTGTCATCCACACCCATCGTTGCAGGGTTATGCACAAATATTCTGATGCACAGGGTGAACAGCATAGTGAGAGGTGTATGTAATACCTGTGTATGCATAGTGAGGGATGTGTATGTTGCAGTGGTTGTGTGTGAATACTGAGTTGTGTATGTGACATAGGTTGTGTACTGTCGACATGCACCAGTCACACCATGTAGTGCAGGTGCAGCATGCATTGTGATGTGTTCACGGTATGTGTCTCGGTTACATCTGTAGCAGCATGTTGGTTGCGATATCCTGGTTCCCTCCTATGGTGTACTTGCATGTGCCTACAGGTAGCAGTGTTTGCAGTCCCCCACATGTAACTGTGGAGTACACACAGGCAC
This sequence comes from Protopterus annectens, assembly GCF_019279795.1. NCBI lineage: Eukaryota > Metazoa > Chordata > Ceratodontiformes > Protopteridae > Protopterus > Protopterus annectens. The sequence continues at coordinate 1,453,866,932 of NC_056741.1, forward strand.
ATCTGGCAATATCAGCATGCTACATGTACCCTCATCCTGACTGTTGGACACACAAACATGACACAGATGTCCACACATATATAGCACCTGACGCATGTAGTCAGTGCCACAGGCTACACTGGACAGAGATGTGACATACATAGCAGGACACATTACAGGTATGGTGACATGGTGCAGGGGTTGTATACAGCAGCCTGGCCAATGATGATGTGAGGTGTCACTTGGTAGCTGGAGGCCACACTGTGCAGCAGTAGGACCCGTAACAGTAAGTGAACATGGCCACAGTCACGGGGTGTACACCACTATAACGCACACCCCCATAGTGTGCATCTGGGGACCCTTGCCTGTGTGGTCTTCACCTTCACAGTACTATGCACCCACACAAAGTGTCACAGAGAAGGGACATGCACAGGTAGCCAGTATGGCTGGGACCTATGGCATCAACAGGTTTGTGCAATGCATCACCATTACGGGTTAGTCAACACGTGGGGCCAGTGATAATTTCCCACTGTATATTAGTATACACACTCACACCAAGCACCAGACATACATACAGACACACACACACACTGTGGTGACCACACATGTGCATACGGACAGCCGATGTGTGTGATGCACATCACCAGCGAACGTCATGCTTCCCACACTGACGTATGTACAGTTCTCTACAATGGTGTACAGGGATGTGTAGCAACTGGGACATATTCCCCATGATATATGGCATGCCTGGTCACACATTCGGACACACATGGCAGTGCTGGGAATGATACACCAGCCATATGATGACACGTTTGCTGGACATGCAGCGGTATTGATTGCATTATGTGTACCAACGCTATATCTGCAAATGTGCTGCTATATAAACATGGGAGGTTGTAGGTGTTACAGGTGCCATATGACATATAGTTGTTAACACCTGACCGCTGTGTATGCATTATGTCAGCACCGTCACGTAACAGCGACATAGCGTACAGTTAGCACATGGCATGATAGGATGGTGTGTGACACAGCTGTGAGACACCCCCTGCACACATACATCTAGACAGGTGGTTCACCACGTTATGTACACACATCCCTCTATATGTGCTGTTTGTATGTCACCATATACAGATGTCAATGATGGGTCTGCATTGCGTCTGCATGTCGTAGGTAGGTGCAACTATGTTACGGACATCGGCCACTGCACATGCATGTTTGCTGCATGCACAGTACAGATGTCACATGTGTCTCCTGTTGCCATGTTTGTATGCATTGCTATTGTTGGACATGTGTGTTAGCATACATAATACATGGACTGCGGTATGATATCACGGGTGTCACAGGCGACCAGTACAAGGGTATGTGTCCCAGTCAACACTGCTACCCCCTGTAGTGTGAGCATTCAACAGACATAGGTCCACCTTCAATTCGCATGTATAGCATTGATTAGGCCAGTGTTATGCACGAGGTACATCAAAGGCCATGTATGTATGTGTTGTGTGTGCAGTCCATGCACACATCCACACAATCACATGTATGATGTACCCAGATGTGTGTTCATTGGTGTACAGCAACAGTCAGGTGTCACAGCTGTGTAAGAGCCATGGTATGTCTTGAGCTGACCTGTTCATGTATACTGGTATCATTGCAATGCATAACACCTGTTGGATCCCTGTTGGTACGTGTGTACTCTGCACAGCTGGTGTACACCACTGTACAGCCCAGTGGTCATGTGTCACATGGTGTTGTGGGACCGTAAGGCTGTGTAGTGCTGCACCAACGACATGGGGCTGACTTGACAGCTACAGTGTACACTGCAGTGTGTACTTGTGTGACCTGCACCTGTGACAGCTGTGATGGCAGCTGTGTGTGTACAGGTCACTGCATGTGTGACTGCCCTGTGCGTGAGGGCAGTTATACCTTACTGTGCCCTTCTGTGTGTACACTCCATCTGCATGCAAGATTGCCCTTTGCAACTGCTAAGTGTGTGAGCATGCCCAGTATGCCGTTGTGTAGATGGACACACAGTACATTCCACACTGTGCCCCTCCATGATTAGACTCCGTGTGCATGCAAGATGGCCCTTTGCAACAGCTAAGTGTGTGAGCATGCCCAGTATGCCGTTGTGTAGATGGACACACAGTACATTCCAAACTGCTCCCCTCCGTGATTAGACTCCGTGTGCATGCAAGATGGCCCTTTGCAACAGCTAAGTGTGTGAGCATGCCCAGTACGCCATTGTGTAGATGGACACACAGTACATTCCACACTGCACCCCTCCATGATTAGACTTCGTGTGCATGCAAGATGGCCCTTTGCAACAGCTAAGTGTGTGAGCATACCCAGTACACCGTTGTGTAGATGGACACACAGTACATTCCACACTGCGCCCCTCCGTGATTAGACTCCGTGTGCATGCAAGATGGCCCTTTGCAACAGCTAAGTGTGTGAGTATGCCCAGTACGCCGTTGTGTAGATGGACACACAGTACATTCCACACTGCACCCCTCCATGATTAGACTCCGTGTGCATGCAAGATGGCCCTTTGCAACAGCTAAGTGTGTGAGCATGCCCAGTATGCCGTTGTGTAGATGGATACACAGTACATTCCACACTGCGCCCCCACATGATTAGACTCCGTGTGCGTGCAAGATGGCCCTTTGCAACAGCTATGTGTGTGAGCATGTCCAGTATGCCGTTGTGTAGATGGACACACAGTACATTCCAAACAGACGTGTGATACTAAGCATGTGGGCATGGCCATTGACATCCTGTATAGCCATGGTGGTCATCCAGGCACCAGATGTCCAATTTCAATGTCACAATGGATGCCTACATTGAACACACTTGTTGCTCTCTCGAAGGGCGAACTGTCTGTGGCGCATCCCGTATCTATTCAGTGTTGTTGTGCTCCGTAGATATTTAGTTGGCCCGTTGACAGCACTGGCGTGTTTGTGCACGTCTACCTTGGGATGGTAATATGCTTTCAGACAGCTCACTCTCTAAACATTCCCTATCGGCATCTTTGCCTTTGCGGATGATGTCACCCACCTAGAAGTATGCCTCTGGGAGTGCTGTGTTCAGTAATCCCGGTAACGCATTCTGTAAATGCGTAATGCTGTAGTGTGTTAGCGTAGGTAGGTGTATGTTCAACTCTCGGCCCTTCCAGGTGTGTGTGTGTGTGTGTGTGTGTGTGTGTGTGTGTGTGTGTGTGTGTGTGTGTGTTTCCAGCTGCCTGGTGACACAGTAATGCTTTTAGATGCCTCACAACACATACATTCCCTATCGGCGTCTTTGCCTTTGCGGATGATGTCACCCACCTAGAAGTATGCCTCTGAGAGTGCTGTGTTCAGTAATCTCGGTACCGCGTTCTGTAAATGCGTAATGCTGTAGTGTGTTAGAGTAGGTAGGTGTGTGTTCAACTCCCGGCCCTTCCAAGTGTGTGTGTGCGTGTGTTTCTAGCTGCCTGGGGACACAGTAATGCTTTTAGATGCCTCACAACACATACATTCCCTATCGGCGTCTTTGCCTTTGCGGATGATGTCACCCACCTAGAAGTATGCCTCTGAGAGTGCTGTGTTCAGTAATCTCGGTAGCTCATTCTGTAAATGCGTAATGCTGTAGTATGTTAGAGTAGGTAGATGTGTGTTCAACTCCCGGCCCTTCGAAGTGTGTGTGTGTGTGTGTGTGTGTGTGTGTGTGTGTGTGTGTGCGCGCGCGCGCGTGTGTTTCCAGCTGCCTGGGGACACAGTAATGCTTTTGGATGCCTCACAACACATACATTCCCTATCGGCGCCTTTGCGGATGATGTCACCCACCTAGAAGTATGCCTCTGAGAGTGCTGTGTTCAGTAATCTCGGTAGCGCGTTCTGTAAATGCGTAATGCTGTAGTGTGTTAGAGTAGGTAGGTGTGTGTTCAACTCCCGGCCCTTCCAAGTGTGTGTGTCCGTGTGTCCCCAGGTGCCTGGGGACACAGTAATGCTTTTAGATGCCTCACAACACATACATTCCCTATCGGCGTCTTTGCCTTTGCGGATGATGTCACCCACCTAGAAATATGCCTCTGAGAGTGCTGTGTTCAGTAATCTCGGTAGTGCGTTCTGTAAATGCGTAATGCTGTAGTGTACCAAAACCAACTAGTAACCAAAGAAAATCCACAAATACACAGTTGCGTTCCGGCACTATAAAGGCTGCCCCTTCTGTTCCACTTCCTTTTACTACACCTCGATACCAAATGCCAGCATGAACCACGACCAGGCGGAAAATGTTAGACACTTTAATTCAAAAACAACAAAATAAAATAAACGTATCAAAAACAGAAACAGAACTTGGATTTCACATTTTCCGCCTGGTCGTGGTTCATGCTGGCATTTGGTATCGAGGTGTAGTAAAAGGAAGTGGAACAGAAGGGGCAGCCTTTATAGTGCCGGAACGCAACTGTGTAATGCTGTAGTGTGTTAGAGTAGGTAGATGTGTGTTCAACTCCCGGCCCTTTCAAGTGTGTGTGTGTGTGTGTGTGTGTGTGTGTGTGTGTGTGTGCGTGTGTTTCCAGCTGCCTGGGGACACAGTAATGCTTTTAGATGCCTCACAACACATACATTCCCTATCGGCGTCTTTGCCTTTGCGGATTATGTCACCCACCTAGAAGTATGCCTCTGGGAGTGCTGTGTTCAGCAGTCTCGGTAGCGCGTTCTGTAAATGCGTCATGCTGTAGTGTGATAGGGTAGTTAGGTGTAGGTTCAATTCCCAGGCCTGTCAGATTTGTGTGTGTGTGTGCATGCTCCCGTCTGCCTGGGGACTCAGGTTATGCTTTTAGACGCTTCGCAACACAGATGTATCCTGCTGCCGTCTTTGTCTTTGCGGATGTTGACACACACCTAGTAGAATGCCTGTGTGTCTACTGTGTTTAGTAGTCTCGGTAGCGTGTTCTGTAAATGCGTCATGCTGTAGTGTGATAGGGTAGTCATGTGTAGGTTCGATTACCAGCCCTGCCACATGTGTGTGTGTGTGTATGTCTGTATCTTTCTCTCTCTCTCTCTATAGATATATATATATATCTATAATCTATTTTCTGCCCATAACCCTGCTCTTGCATGGACAGCTGACTGTTTCATGTATCGCATATTTGCATAGCTTTCACATACCAATGGGGTATGTTGCAACTCCCAACATTGTCCATGCAACGTCCGTGTTACGGGCAGTGTTACACACCCTTACAGGCGCTTGCTGTATATCTTGGCAGACATCTATCCTTGCTGTACTCTCACTGTACTCATAAACGCCGGAGGCTTCATGTATCATGGCCTAGTTTTGATGTGTGTATGTCTATTTGTGCTGTGTGCATGGCTGTGGGTATATCCCAGTATCATCATTTGTAAAGGTGACAGCCCTAAAGGTTCTTCATGTAGACTGCTGTGTCATTTGACATGTCAGCACATACCTGCGGACAGTACTGCACGTCCTACTGCAGCGCATTTCATACCTTCTGCGTTATCTTGCAGTCGATATTGCTGTTTCCTCACACATGTATCTGTTTCTGTTCATACCACTCCACCTCCTAGAGCAAGTTGCTGGACAAGGCCTTATCTGATAGTGGGACACATAGGGGCAGTATTGACATGTTGCACTTACAAACGTAAATAGTTGACACAATAATAGGTTTTGCATTAGTATGGCTTTTCTGTCGGATTTGGTGTCTTACGCACATGTTTGTCATTATGTCATGTCTTCAGTTATCATGGAAGTGCCAGAATGTTACTGTTATGTGGAACACACCAAACATATGAGGCAGAACTCTGCACATTCATCGTAAATCTGTACAGTTGCGGAGTATGTGTCTGTAACAAAATATCAACTTTCTGACACCAATACACACACTGTATGGTGGCATTACAGGCCACATGCCATTACATTTATATTGCAGGACACATCCACCCAGACAGTTGTATTCCTCACACAGGCCAACAACTGCTTATCCACACTAATTGGTCTATCATGTACTGTATGTGTGCACCGGTATTTGCGCTTTCCGTCAGTGGCAGAGCTCATGTACGTGTCTGGGGGACTGGACATTGTTACGGTGACACTGCATGACACCCTGAGGGACACATTACGTTTGTGTCTATTAACCTTCCACATTGACATTCACAGGGCATACGTTGTCATTCACATTTGTCGGTGTACATGCGTGTGACTTGTACATGTTTTCTCATTTGTCCTGATGTCTTTCTTCTCACCTGTCTACCTAGTATCACTAGTTCTGTACATGTATTTTGGACAGGTTACCTTCATACCCCTAACCTGTACACATTATGGGTAAACGCCCTGACGTTTGACTTTGTTACATTTGTCATAGTGATGTGCCTTTCTGGTAAACTGCTGGCAAGGCATCACGGACTGTGCGGTAGATAATAGTGACTGACATTTCCATTACATGATTAGTAACACTCATAACATCCGTATTCATGGGTACGCCAGTATTCTCACAACGTGCTGACTTTGTCTGGGGTATATCTAATATAGTCCCTATTTGTATTTCATGTACTATGCCTTAGTGCAGCTGTGTTATTCTGACAGTTTGCCAGATATGGGTACCATCTTGGTCGTACGCAAGTCCATCCATGATAATCGCCTACATGACACTGATATAGGGCCCTACATATTGCCAAAATGGTTTCCACAATATCCAGTGGATGGTTTGCCCCATTATTGAGAATATAGGCGTGTGCTATACCCACATCACTCCCACAGGGGCGGGCCTACGAAATCCCTGCCAAACAACACCTAGGCCCATTTCTGCATACCCATGATTCCCATACCAGACAACCCTCTACAGTACCCATTACACATGTTTAATGTGTGCGTTACTGCAGTGTGGCGACACTTATATGCACTCCCCACTCTCCGGATATCAGTTCGTACGTCATACATTCTATCGATACATGTGTCATCACCCTTGCACCTGATACTGTTGCATGTACAGCTATTTCGTATTTGCTGCTGTCATTTCTTTTGCGTCAGTGTCGGTTGACACTACGTGTTTCAATTTATGGAGTCCTGCAATGGACACCTATCTGCATGTTTAAAGTGTAGAACTTGCTGGACTGTCACTTTCTGGCCAATGTTTTAGAATGCTGTGGTTTATTCACCTTTCCTGCATGTCTGTTTGTCTACCCATATTAGATATAATGTCGCCTATTTATGTACATATGTCATATCTACTGGACATAAGTCTGTTGTGTATACATATATACATGTACAATCCTCATTTCATAACTTGCTTTGGTTTATGTCTGTGGATTATGTGTATACACATATATCTATATCCATACCATACCTTTCCACTATACAGATTGTCGCAGAGTGTACAGCTGCTTGCCCCTTTATCTTCGCTGTGTTTTACATAAACCTGGGTCTATCTGGCAATGTAGTGGCATTTAATTTGAGACTTATGGTGGGGATTTCTGGCAAGCAGTTCAGGTTACGACTGCATACCCTTCAGAGAATCCATGCTACTGACACACCCGTTATTCTATCCACTTTCTATGTTTGTTCTGGCGGATCACACACGCACAGGCTCACTTGCATTTCCTTATTATGGGTTACGCATGGGCACGCATACATATCCTTATTGTGGGTTACATATGTTTAATAAGTCTTTGTGCTTACGTGGGCTTTATTACTTGTGACAGTACCAGTAATTATCTGTAATCCCGTTAACGGACATTTGTGAAACACACGTTCACCTTTACATATTTAACTGTCTGTACAGCACAGACGCATTCATTACACTTTCACATTATACGTGCTGTAGTTGTTGTTCAACCGGGACTGCATTCACATTGGCCTGATGCTGTAACCAGTATACGTTTGGTGTTCTGACTCATTTATATGCATACCCATAGTACATAACTACATTAACATATGCCTCACCGCTTCACTTACGTCATAGGCATCCATTCTCCTGCTGGGAAAAATGCGGTACTACATGTTACACATTCCCTATTCCCTACTGCTCTGGACCCAAGCTGCATATTTCATCACTGCAGGGATATTCAGAACCCAAAGGCTTATATTCCTGACACATACAGGTCTTTAATTGTGTAGAAACTGAACAGTACCGTGACTACACATACATGTTTTGTCCAGATGTGTACAGTAATGGACACCATGGCATGTAAACAACTCTGAGGTTTCAACAGGTTACTTATCCCATGCGGGATGTACACACATTTTGCCGTAACATTAACGCGCGGGCATTTGGAATTACGTACCTGTGATGGGATGTTTACAATCTTGGGATACATATTTGCAATCCGGACACCTCCTAGGACGATACTTCCTACTACATATGGGGATTACTCGCTATGTGTAGGTGTATGGATGCGCAAGGCTGGTAGCTGGATTTGGTGGACATTCGGACATGGGTGCGGGTTATGTGCTATACTGGGGTTGTTGCGTATTGCATTTGCATGCATGGGTTCTACTTTTGGATATCCCGGTTCCGCATATAGCATCCTATGTGTATGTGACTGTTACGTTCCTGTTCATGTGTATAGCACATTTTAATATACATATGTTTGTGTGTGTTTGGTATACAATTTGGACTGTCAGGTTTCTTTACGGTTGTTATATAGCCACAACTGTCCTGCTGTGTACTATCACTACCACTGTGGGACTGCTGGTGACTATACCCATGGGGCTAGACGTGTGTATTGGCGGCGCGCTGACATGATGCGCTTCACTTCCACTGGGTATAACTTCTGACAGTGCAGTACATTACAGACACACGATTTTAAATATCATTTGTTCCATGGATGGAAACTTATATTATGTTGCGTGCATTTCTGTTTGGTTCTCCATTTTGTGTGGCCAGGAACTGTCTTGCATGCTTTGCATACGTTTCATTATCCATGGACACTGATAGGTGCAATTACTATTGCAGGCAGGCTATAATATTCAGCAGTTTAGGTTGCTCATCGCCAGCTGACATTGACACGCCTCCGGGCACAGCTTAGTAATGCCCCATGCACTCGCGCACGTGTCCTATGCACATGGATGTGGTAACGACGCACCTTCATTAATATGCATATGGCGCTACTACACCATTTATATGCCGCACGGCCAGCGCAGGCCTTGCGCCGAGCTTCATGAATCCGGGGGAGAGTCTTTACCAGTATTGAGCAATTGTTGGACAGACTTAAAAACAACAAGATTAAAAAAATGAATCATGACCGTATGGCATACACTAATGGCTCTGCTTATCCTAGACCACAAATTTCACAGGTTTGGCACAATTCCAACACAGTGTCGCCCCTGACAGAAGTCAATTCAACTAATAATAATTCTGTTGACAGTCTATTACCACTTGAATCTGAGGTTAATAACATTGATTTCGCTGACACAGTTAAGCAAAATGAAAGAATTTGAGCTAACAATTCATGTAAGGGGCAAGCAAATAACAATCAACTTGCTCGAAATTTTCACCAGGACAAGAACAACATGCCCACTACTGGGGCACGTCATCCTCAGTATCAGAGGAACAAAAGGCAGAACAACCGTTGGAAGAGATAGTTCCTAATGACTCTGTTGCATTAAATAACCTTGTTGTTCTCGCTAATTCTAAAGGGGACTTTAACATTTACAACTTTTCATCTGTTGTTATAGAAGCGAATTTGGTAGAACTTCTAGCGAAGGGTAACACATATGTTTTAAGTAATAACATTAATGTAGTAAAAACTTTGTTAGACTTAAAGTGTTACGTAAGGAAATTAAATCTTTCCTTTTTATTAGGTAATGTTCAACAACCTGCACATGTACTTAGGGCTGCTAGTACATTCAACCCTCCTCTTCATCCCTTTTCAGCTCTTTATGAAAGGGTGTGTGAGTTAGACATTAGACACATACCTTTCATTAGAGTTAGTAATACTTTTTATTAACAGAGCAACATCACTACAGAACAGTTAAAAGCACTAAAACTACTTAGATCAGCTCATGTCCGTTTAGTTAAACCAGATAAAGGTGGTGGACTTGTTATCTTTGACATCACTGATTATAATAAAAAAATGGAGTTAGCCTTGAATTGTCCGGCCTATGCTAAGGCATCTCTTAATAAACTAAATATTGCACAATCAAGGATTAGAGTGTACTTCAGAGATCTGTTTATAGAAGCCAAAATTGACCTGGATACATTTAATTACATTAATATCCTCTACCCAAAAACACCTGTCATGTTCGGAATACCAAAGATTCATAAGAACCAACATGACCCTCCTATGCGTCCACTTATTGATAGTCGAGGTTCCTTGACATATCCATGTGCAAAACTCGTTGACTCAATATTACAAAAATAACTTGAGTCACGAGTATGCAAAGATTCATGGACTTTGTTGAAAAGTTTGAACATTTTAGAAGTTAACCAAGAAGACAACTTTCTTACCATTGATGTAGTCGACTTATACACTTCTATTCCACACTTAGAAGTGGTTGAGTGGGTAGAAGTTTATATGAAAAACAAAAAAGCTCCACAAAGGGATATTGACCTGGCAATTGAGTTAATTGATATTATACTTTCCAACAACTTTCTCATTTTTAACGACAAGATCTATTTACAAAAACATGGAGTTGCTATGGGCTCCCCTTGCGGAGCGAGCGTGGCGAACATGTTTATGGCTCAATGGGAAGAATATTTTGTATTCAATAACTCTGCAATTTACACTTCCTTCACTTTTTATTCCAGATTTTTAGACGACATCTTTGTGATTTTTAAAGGAAATGAATCACAAGCTAAACAAATGATAGATTACTTTAACTCTACTACACCATTTTTTTTTTAATTTACTTACACTTTTCACACTACTAGTATTGACTATTTGGAAGTGAATATAAAAAAAGATATAGTAAATAGGAAATATGTTTCCAAAATTTATAGAAAACCTACATATTGCAACTCCTATTTACATTTTTCTAGTGCACACCCTTACAGGCAAAAACGTTCAATAGTGAAAGGTCAACTCATTAGAGCCGCAAGGATGTGTACTAATGAAGATGACTTTAATTCTGAATGTCAACTCTTAAGAGACATGTTTTGCAATAGAGGCTACTCGGTTAGTTTAATTAATGACTTAACTGAAGAAATAGTAAACAAATGGAGTACAGGTGTAGTTCAACCACTCTTGACCTCACCTTCCGTTGTTATTGATGTTAACCTGGTAGAGGCATCTCCTAGCCAGGTTTCCATTCGAACCACACAGTCAACAAACAGTGATTTGGTTACCTTTATAAAACCTTCAATCACTCAGCAAACTAGGGAGACCTCTTTATGCAATACTTTTATAACCACCTTTAGTAAAGACAGTGACCAACTTAGATTAATTCTCCACAAAAATTGGAGTTTCCTTTATAAGGATTCTTCTCTAGTTGACAGAATTGGCCAGTTACCCAGTATTGTTTATAGAAGAGGTACTAATTTGAAAAGTTTTTTTGAAATTAAAAGCAATAAACCTACTTCTAGACTTACTGGAACCTTTATGTGTGGAGCATGTAGGATGTGTAAATACATAAAAACAGGTAATTCCTTTAGAGTATTGAATACATGTAAATTTTACATCAACCATAAGCAGAATTGTGAGTCCAAGAGTGTTGTTTACTTAGCTCCCTGTACCTTATGCCCGGCTTTCTATATAGGGAAAACAGACAGGAAGCTTTGTGAGAGAATTTATGAACACTCTTATGCGATCAGCAAAAATAAAACATAAAATGCTTTAGCAAAACATGTTTCATTAAATGGTGACATAGTTTCACGTTCCAAGCTATTGACCAGGTACTTCCTGACATTAGAGGTGGCCCATATTCAGTACTATTAGAGGTATGAGAACTAGAATGGCAGTTAGCACTTAATGCTTTCTGCTTGCCTGGCTTGGATGAGAATTGTAATATTTCATATTTGCTTAAATTAAGAAACCTTATACAATAGTGTATTTTTAACTTTTTACTAATGATATTAATATAATCCTTGTATATTGTATACTGATTGCATACACACTTTTTATTTGAGGTAGCATGTAAGTTTTAGGATTTACTTTAATAGTGTTCGAATTATTGTGCTTTGCACCTTTAATTCATTGCTGCTATTAGTCACATGACTTCATGCTACATGGTTTAAATGCTGTAGAAACTGTGTAACTGCTGTTTGTCTGTGTGTCTGAAGAAGTTACTTTACTTAAAGTGATGAAAACGTGAGAAAAAAATTTATTAAATTGACTTTACGTTGTGTTTTTTGGGATTAACATCTTTTTTTGCTGGCTACTGTTGGGCTCCTGTTCTGTTTTGGACTGTTTGCTTCTTCCGCCCAGTTTATTTGTTTGTTCTAAGATAGCAAAGTCTACCAAAGTGAAATTTGAGGTAAATTCAGCCTCCATGGCCAAGGACAGACAGAACATTTAGCTATGTCCACAACCTCAAAAGCAATACACAATTGTATGCAGAGCTCATTGTAAATGGAGCCACCTGTACTGAGCCAGAAGATACAACAAACCTACTGGCTAAAAAAATATAGCTCCAACTTTATCCCTTTTTCCCCATCAACCTTCCCTCAGGAAATACCTTCAAATACAACTTCCCCTGCTACCATTAGGGAACAGGTCCTTAATGCTCTCTCTAAGGCCAAGAACACTTCATCAATGAGCTCAGACAATATCCCAGGATGCCTTCTAAACAATGAAACATGATCAGGCCCTCTGGAATGGAATTGCTATTTAACTGTAGCCTCCAAACAGGCTTTGTGTCTCATGAATGGAGAACAGCAATGGTCATCCCTATGCACATAGGTGGGCCACCTACAGACCCTGGAAACTACAGACCCATAAGTTTCACTAGTATCATATGCAAGCCATACAAAGAAATATCATGGAAATGATTAGTGACATAGGAAGCCTCAAAACACTGGACCCAACCCAATTGGATTCATCATGGCAGGTCATGCCTACTCAATTTTGTGGACTTCTTTGATAAGGTCACTTAAGCAATGGATGAGGGCAAAATGGTTCACATTGCCTACCTTGACCTGGCAAAGGCATTTGACACAATACCCCACTTGGGCTTTGTTAGTAAACTTAAGAGAGTAGGTTCAAACCCTTATATCACCCTGTGGATAGCCAGCTGGCTCAGAGACAGGACCCAGGAAGTTTGAATTGGGGAGTCCACCTCTTCAAAAAGTTCAGTCACAAGCAGAGTCCTTCAGAGATCAGCCCTGGGACTGCTCCTATTTGTCATTTACTTCTCTGAAGTCAAGGCCAACTTCAATGGCCTCTGGATGACTAAATTTGCAGATGAATGCAAACAGATTAGGAGCTGTCACTGAATCACCCACTGACATAAATGTTATCAGGGAAGGGCTGACAGACAAATAATTGGTGCCAGAGCCATGGACTAAAACTAAATGCCAATAAATGCATAATAGTATTCTTTGGGAAGACATCTCCCCCTGGAAACTATCATATTGACAACACACCCTTAAGAGTTGATGTAGTAGACAGGGACTAGGGGACACACAAACAATAATCTTTGACCATCATGTGCCCACAGCAGTGAATAAATCATTCATTTTTGCTTAACTTATAAAGCTATGGCATCTAGGTCCAAAGAAGTTATTGTTGCACTGTACTCAGAATTCATCAGACCTACCATTGAGCAGAATGCCCCATTTGGTATGTACCTAACCAGGCTTATCCAATGATTGGAATGTCCACAGAGGTTCCTCACTAAAAAGATAATGATTCTAAATTGGCCCTAGGTGTGAGTGTGTGTGCCTTCTGACGAAGGTTGGGTGCCAGGCTGACAACTCAACACTGTAAAACTCTACTACCACTTGTTCCACAGACCAGTGATCTGCTGTGATGACCCCTAACAGAAGCATCTGAAAAGAGAAGTTGTTAATGCGTGGAACATTGCTTTTTTTATTGAAAAAGTTGCTGCATTCACATAAGAATGATTTTATGGTTTGTGAAACATGGATGAACAACAATAACTGGTAAGTGGTTCTCTCATGGTATAATTTTTTTCTATAACAGACAAAACATGATAACACCAATAATGGACATGGTGTAACCATGACAAAGATAATCCTGGAACAGAATTCAATTGTTGGAGTGTACAGACCACTAAAGTTAAGTACAGGAGTGACAGAACATTATGCAACATTAAGGAAATCATTTACAATATTAGTTTAGGAGCAGCAGTTGTTGCGGACTGTAAACAAACCTACCAAGAAGCAGAACCCAAGTGTTATTGTTTGTGTTCATAAGGAGATTATTGTTACTCATATCAAGATTTACCACCTTTGATGTGTGATGATCATGGAGTTATAAAGATTAAACTTTTGCTATATAATTTTGCCAAACTGAAATTCTAACTAATGCACAGAAAATTAACAGGCTATATAAACTTTGAACAGTCACTCTCAAACCAATTGGAGATCAACATACAATGGGAAGATAGTTGAAGGAATATACCACATTTTGAAAGGGATATTGTTTGAATGAACAAAATCAGTAAAGTTAAAAATCAGGATCTAGGCACAGATGGTCAGGAGAATATATTTCCATGAGAATAAGATATGCAAGATGACATTTTATATATATATATATATATATATATATATATATATATATATATATATATATGGTTCTACCTGACATAATCGAAACCCCAGAACACTGACAACGAAATTATCGACACCACATAACCGACAGTGCAAAAACACGAAACCTCACATGCCCGACAATGAAATAACCGACGGTACACAAACATAAAACCTCATACACTGCACACACCACAATAACAAAAATCAACAAACAAAACACATCCCCTGTCCAAAAACCACACACACAACACAAGCACACCAAAATCCGTACAAACCCACACTAAACCACACATACACAACTATCTACAACCCTAACCCAAACCCTAACCCTAAGGTCCGTCACTATCGCATACTCAGCTAACCCACGCCCTAACCCTAACTCACTTAACCCACCCCTAACCCAAAGACTATCACTACCGCACACTTACCTAACCCAGTCCCTAACCCTAACTCACTTAACCCACCCTTAACCCAAACACTATCACTACCACACACTTACCTAACCCGCGCCCTAACCCTAACTCACTTAACCCGCCCCTAACCCAAAGACTATCACTACCGCACACTTACCTAACCCAGTCCCTAACCCTAACTCACTTAACCCACCCCTAACCCAAACACTATCCCTACCACATACTTACCTAACCCGCGCCTTAACCGTAACTCACTTAACCCGCCCCTAACCCAAAGACTATCACTACCGCACACTTACCTAACCCAGTCCCTAACCCTAACTCACTTAACCCACCCCTATCCCCACAGACCGTCAATATCCACACTTACCTTACTCGCACCCTAATGTCCGTCACCACCGCATACTTACACAGCCTTTTCCCATGTCGGCATCCTCGGCGTCGGAGTTTTCATCCATCGCGTCGGTCTTCTGCATTGTCAATCTTCTGGCGCTCGCGATTCGCTTGTCAGTGTTTTCCGCTGTCGATGATGTCAGGTAGACCCATATATATATATATATATATATATATATATATATATATATATATATATATATATATAAACAGCATATGATCAACCCATACCCATCAAAATATCAACGGCAAAGATCTAAACATCTAAACAGAAAATATTGAATAGTTCATTTATACTAGGAAGTGTTTATACCATTTCCCCAGTGTTGTGTGACCTTGGAGTTGGTATATATAATTATTAGGGGATTTCTCCCCCTTCAGAAACATTGACAAAGTGACAAAATCTAACTACTTACAAAGCCAGTGTTTTTGCAGGGTGCATATTCCACCATACCTCTCAAACCTATTGCTAATTATATACATCAACTCAGAGGTTACACAAAAGTGGGGAAAGGGCATAAACCTTTCCCTAGTATAACTTCAGTTTTGTGTTTTGTGCTTAGATGTTTTGCAATTTAGATACTTTGCAGTTTAGATCTTTTGCTGTTGATATTTTGACTTGCTGATCATATGCTGGTTTAGATCATTTTACTAACACACACACAAACACAAATGCATGCAGTTCCCCTTCACAAGATTGAATGGATGGAAGCTCGAAATTCATAATCTCATGACCAGAATCTCGAACTTCCATTCACTCAAAATTGTGAATGGGAGCATTAGGTTTTAAAAATAAAAAGTTAACTTACCTTATTGCAGGGGGCCAGGTCCCCCTGTACCCTAGCAGTTTAAATGTGAATGTTCCGTGACCACACTATAGCGGAGGAATAGAAAATCTTCCGTTTTGCACTTACGCGTATAGCGCAGAATGGGAGATTTCCCTTTCCCTCACTAAAGTGCGATCTCGGAGTAGGTATATTTAAGTAGGGGGGGGTGTGGGGGGTGCAGTGGGGTGAAGCCCCCCTGTGAAAACATTTGAAAGGTGTTTTTTTTTTTTTTGTCCCTTTCATATGTTCGAGTTTCTCTAAATTCAAGATTCTGGTTTCGAGTTTATGACTTTTGAGTTTAGAGAAATTCGATCATATGAAAGGGAACCGCACACACACATACACACATTGAATTATAACTAAAAATTGAAATAAACTGGATGCAGTGGGAGTCAAGTTCAAGAAAAATGTTATAAAGACAGTGTGGTAAATAGTTAACCATTTATAAATATACAAGATGCAATAGGAATAAAGACATACAGATCAATAAAATGTGAGTACATTCTAAATGTATAAAATAGATATATTTACAAAATTTTACAATATTTTGTATCAACAAAGAGGGGCTAATTTGCCATAGTAACAGCCGTACAACTTCAGATACTGAACTCAAATTAGATTATGTTGAAAAAGTACTATGCAATCTGGCACAAGCAAAGAACGGGGGGGGGGGCAGAATTAGTAATAATGACATGAGAATACCTTACAGTACCATTACAGCTGTTATTCAGTAGACTGGAGGCATGCATTTGTTAAACTCATATAGGGATAGCGCTTTGAGGTGATCTGCATAGGACATTTTAATGTTCTGTATTTTTTTGAGAGGAACCTTTGTGGACATTCCACTTGTTGCATGTGCCTAATTAGGTATTGAATGGAGCATTGTACTCAATGATAGGCTTGATGTGACTGAGTTGAATGCAACATTGACTTATTTGGACTTGGATGCCTTATCCTTCACTAAAAGTTGAGCAACATAGAATAATTTCCTTACAACCTTAGACAATCGCTGGTCAAAAACCATGTTGCTGTCTACACACATCCCCAAATCCCTGACTACTGGCTCTACCCTTTGGGTATGTTATCAATCAGGTAGTTTCCTGGGGTATCAAACTTCCCAAAGAGAGAGAACTAGTATGCATTCCTTGGCACTGAGTTTTAAACCATGGCTCTGACACTAGTCATTTGTCTCCATTAGCTTTTCTTATGGGATATTAGCACTTTGGGAGATTCTATGACAGCTCCTGGTTTGCAAGCATTTGCCATCTTTGTCAGCCAAAGGTCCTTGATGTTGGTCTCAACTTCTGAAAAGTAGATGCAAAAAAGGGGCAGACCCAGATTAGAACCCAGTGTTATAGCTCTTTGTGGAGGTTAATTCCCTAATCCTAACTTTCTGGGTCCTACCTATCCAGTGGGTAATACAGGGATTTATGCATAATTCCATTAATTTATTTACAATTCCCGACTGGGCTATTGTATCAAATGCCTTAGCCAGGTCAAGGTAGGCAGTATGAAGTGTTTGGCCCTCATCTATTGCCTTCGTGAACTTCTCAAAGACCACCACCAGGCTGACTACACATGATATGCCCTTGACAATGCTGAGATGGGTTGGAGCCAGTGTTAGAAGGTTTTCTGTATCATAACTAATCATTTCCATGATAATTATTTCCAGGGCTTTCCATATGAGACTAGACAGACTTATGGATCTGTAGTTACCTGGGGCTAATGATGGCCCACCCTTACTCAGTGTGATGGCTGTTGCACTCTTCCATTTGCATGGCATGAAGACTGTCTGGATGCTGTTGTTATATAGTGACTCCAGTGGTCTGATAGGTCATGGATATTGCTATTTAGCGAGCATCCTGGGATATTATCAGGGCCCATCATAGTGGTGTTCTTGGCCATGGAGATTATGTTTAAAACCTAGTTGAGGGGCTATGCTTGATGGAATTTCCTGTGGGGTGGCTGGAGGAAGAAGTAAAATTGTAGCTTTATTTGGCATCTAGTACATTTGCTCCATCTTTTGGCTCCATGTAGCTGGTTCCATTTACAATTAGTTCTGTACACTGTTGAAGCTGCAGACATAGCTAAAGTTAGCCTTATGATTGTCCTTGGCTTGAGAGGCTATTCTTTCTTCAAAATTATCATTGGTAATCTTGATTTGTGCTTTGAGTTGTTTGTTTAGATTGATGAGTGAGTTTATCCTGCTGGGCATTGCACTGTCTAATTTTTTACTATGATTTCTTCCTTTTGTTGTACAACAAAATTATGTTTGGCTTCCATTAGGGTGGTTTGTTTCAGTTTGTTCTGATCTTGTTTTTGGTAGGTGCAGCTATTTGTATGCATCTATTAACATTTTATAGGATTTCTGTGAACAATTCTGCAAAGGCAACTGTTTTTTCAGGTTTAGAGGGGGCTTGACATTTTGCCAGGTTTTCACTTAACAGGAAGATTGTCTTAGAATAATTCTCAAATGGTATGAGGTTAACTGGGTTCCTTGCTTTGGTTTTTATTTCAAAAGAGACAGATACATGGTCCAAAGTTACCAGAGAGGATATTATGCTTGGAGGGGAGTAGCATTCTCCCATGTCTGTGGATCATCATTCCCACATTTTTTCCCCTTTTTCTACATGAGGTTTGGGTGTCATGTCAATTATTGCCTTCTCTGTCTATGCAATGCCACTCTCCTACCTTCAACACATGCCTGACTGTCACATTTCTTCTCTCACTCAATCCATCCACCTCTTTGCTGGACACTCTCATTTCCTTTTGCCTTTCTTCTGTCTGTTACAAACCTTCTTCACCAGACTTTCTTCTGCTTTTCAGTACATGTGCCTGAACCACTGTACTCTGTTCCTTTGATCTTTTTTTTGCAATTGGAGCTACACTGAATTCTTATGTTCTCATTTCTTCATCTGTCCCACCGTGTGTATTCCATCAACCATCTCAGACATTTCAGCATCACCTCTAGCTTCCTCAGCTGCTCTGTCTTTACTGCCCAGGTTTCTGTATCATACAGTAATACTGGTCGCACCATTGTTTTGTACACTTTACTTTTCAGCTTCATTGGCATCCTTCTGCCATGTAGAAAATGCTGATAAAAGTGAAATGATGATTCACAAACATGGAAAAATGCTGATCCTCTCAAAGCATAATCTCCTCTCTGGTAACTTTGGACCCCAGACCTGTCTCCTTTGAAATAAAAATCAAACCTAGGAACCCAGTTAACTTCATAACATTTGGGGCTATTCTAAGGCAATCTTCCTGCTGCACCTGACACACTGGCCAGTTGGCTGCAGCCCTCTGATTCTAGTTTTGACCACCTGATTCAGACTTGTTGTCTCCTTCTACCACCCTTCCCAGATACCCAAAGCTGTTAATTTGTTCCACTATTTTTCCTTCTATCTCAATCCTCGTCTTCTGTTTTCTCCCATTTGCTGCCATTACAACTGTCTTATCTGTACTCAGTTTCATCTCATGTGCTTTCAGTTTTGCATTCCATTTACATCCTTTGCTGAAGGTCTTGCTCAGTGTCTGCCTGTAACATCACATCATCTGCATACAGCAACTTTGTTGATCTGTTCCCTCTGACTAGTTTGCTAATGTAGTCCATCGTCCGTATGAACAGCAGTCAGCTCAGAGCTGAAACCTGATGCACACCTTCTCCTGCTGGGAACCCTCTGTGCAAATGAACACTTCATACC
Organism: Protopterus annectens; assembly: GCF_019279795.1. Classification (NCBI taxonomy): domain Eukaryota; kingdom Metazoa; phylum Chordata; order Ceratodontiformes; family Protopteridae; genus Protopterus; species Protopterus annectens. Next base: position 1,453,886,889 of record NC_056741.1, read on the forward strand.
GGAGTCTTTTGTACATAGCTTGCACTAATTGTACCAGTGTTTCTGGGACTTGGAACCACCACAGGACTGCCAAAATCAGATTTATTGGGAACTTGTCATATGTTTTCTGCAAGTCCAGGAATTCCCAGTTGGACTTTTTCCTCATTTCTAGCTTCTTCTTGAGGATGTGTCTCACTGCAAATACAGGGCGGGGTTATTTGTTTTTGTTAACTGGGAAAGTCCAATCTTCAGTGGAGGCCCAGGAAGGAAAGCTCCATTTGCTTACATTGCATTATATTAAGTTCCAGTTAAACACAGAGTAGTTACATTTCTATTTAGATTTATATACAAACAATAGTTACATTTATACATTCTAAGATTTTACAGAGGTTTAAGTTTCTAAAGAGAAAGCCCACATGCAACTTAATAGATTGTACTGGCGGTGGTTATGTATGAAAATTGCTTTGTCATTTCAGGGAGAATTTGAAAGTATTCTAAGCAGAGTATCTGGAGAGTATTGTATGGTGAACATAAACCCCAGGATTCATGATGCTTGCGCCAAGCGCAGGCGTAGTGTAGGCTTTCTAATGCCAAATATGGCCGCCGAGCGATGCAGGTACGAGCTGATTCCATGTGCACTACCAGCGTACACCAGAGCTGCGTAGTTCCAGGCAGATGTATGCTAATTACCCCATGCGAAGTAGTGTAGCATGCAAATGAAGGTACATAGCGATTCATGAAGTGGTGCAGGCATAGCGTAAGCATATAAAAATGTAAACCAAAAAAAAAAAACGGTTTACATTTTTTCAAACATAACATCGGAGCCCTGAAATCGGACCAAACTTACGTATGATAATGTTAATATATGCCAGTGGCTAGATATATAGTCAATGGCATAAAAAAAATGCACAACACATAAAAAATAACATTTACTGCAGTGGCCACACTAACGCAAAGTAAACCCGCAGTGCTTCGGTGTGCAAATGGGATCATAAGGAAAATATATTTAGATGTCATAAAACTGCAATGTAACACAAGTCATGAATTCCCCATAATAGTCAATGGCATGCATACTGCACCACAACCATGGTGCAAGGGTTGCTAAAGGTCTCTGACAGTGTTCGGCACGGTAACTAGGAATTAGTAGTCAATGCCATGCAAATGAGGCAAGTAATACTGAATCGCAAACGCCCTGCCGGCGTAAGGCTGTACCACACGGTGTAGCGGTACAGCACCGAGGAGTGGCCTGGAGGTAAACATGACATCAAGAGAGGGGTCTGCCACTGTAGCTGTAAGCACATTGGAGCATTGCTAATCTAGGTTGCCCATTGCTAAGCAAAGCCACAGGATAGGGGTGTGGAAGTAGCCATAGCTTTGCTTAAATGAGAGCACACAAGGTGACTGAAAGTGCTTGTGTACGTGGATGACAACGTGTTCGAAACCCGGTAAACGGCTGAGCGCGGTGCACACCACAGCTGAAACAGGAAGGTTATGGGAAGACAATAAGGAAATGCCGCAGCAGGGTAATTGGAGTACAACTGAGTAATTAACATGTAGGAACTCACAGTGGGCCATTGACGGTACCTAACAAGGCTGCTAGCAGCAACCTGTAGAACAGGAAAGGGGAGGTGCCGGACTGCAAAGAAAAGAGAACTGTTACAGCAGAACAAAGCAAACTTGCAGTAGATCAGCTACAGAACACATTTTGCAACACAATCCTGGGTTGGGAAAGTAAAAAACAAGTAAGCCGGCAGCTGGATGCATGCCTGACAATGGGAGGGGAATCAGGTTGAAAAGTGAAGTAAAGGGCAAGAGATGAATCATGGCAGCCAAGTGTAATTCAACACCAAAGGCCTCACAATAGCAGTACCTGCTGTAAAACCCATAAGTAAGATATACTGCAGCTGGAAATGCACATACACACCTAATGACATCAGCAGCTTCCAAAGCACAATAGTATAAAGTGTAAAAGCACCTCACACACACTTGTGTATTCCCAAACACGCTGCACCATCAGTGTAAACAGACGGGTAACTTTTAAAATGTACATGTTAGGAGCTACCATAGCTTTCATTCATCAGCATGTGTTGGAGACTGAAGGTGGTGTGGAGGATGATGCTGACAACCACCTCAATCACCGGAGGAGGAGAAGAAAGTTCAGACCAATGCTAACCTACCAGGTGCTAAATGATCTGGAGATAGTAGAGCATTACAGGGTGGACAGGGACACCATACAGCAAATTGTTGAGCTGTGCCAACCACGCCTTAGAGCCAGAAATAACAGTGGGGAACCCATCCCAGTGGACATGAAGGTATGTGTAAGTTTGAGAATACTAACCACAGGTACCTTTCAAAGGCCAACTGGGGATATCATGGGGATCTCACCAGCTTCAGCATCCAGGGTACTCCACCAGTTCCTGGATGCCATGTTACCACATGCCAGTGAGCACATATACTTCCCTCAAACACAGGAAGAGTTGGCCAGCAATTTGCGTCTATTCCACCATGTGGCAGACTACCCGGAAGTACTGGGTGCACTAGACTGCATGCACATACACATCAAGTCACCACCCAGTGGGCAGGGTAGGTGCTACATAAACCACAAGGGATACCCCTCCATCAACTGCCAGGTCGTGTGCAATGCCCAGGGCATTATCATGGATGTGTGTGCTGGCAGCCCTGGAAGCTCCCATGACTCCCACATCTGGCATGCCTCACAGCTGTATTGGGTATTTGCCGGGGGGACATCCCATATGGCCACCTGGTGGGGATGCTGGTTATGCACTGGAACCATGGATGATGACTCCTATAAGAAATGCACACACACCCATGAAAGAACGCCATAATGAGGCACACGCACAAACCAGAATCATCATAGAGCATGTGTTTGGGATGCTGAAATCATGGTTCCATTACTTGGACATATCCGGTGGAGCCTTGCAGTACTCTCCAGGCACATGTGCCCACATCTTCATAGTATGTGCCATGCTACATAATATGATCCTGCAGAAACAGCTGCAGCAGGGACAGAATGGTGAAGGCCCTCACTGCCCACCACTATTGCCAAGGGCACCACAGGCACAGAGGGACTCAGACCACGAACACCCTTTGCCAGCCCCAGTAGACAAACGGAGGCATGTCCAGTATGCCCATGCCTTGGTAAAGAGGGAACATATAGCACACACACTGACAATGTAGGCCCCTATGGACTGACCCTTCTCCATCTGCACACACAGAAAACATGGATGGCACACACACACACACGACCACCTGTAAGTTGTCATGTATAGGTGGTCTACTGTGTGCATCCTACATAGGCAGCCTTCAAGTATTGTACACACAACTGCCATTGGCACAAGGTAAGTCAATACCCGAACAGTAAATTAAGCTATCAGCATGTGTCGATACTGTCTGTACAGGTTCATAGGCACATAGTTAGGTACATGCCTAACTGCCCGAGGCCAGTCATAAGCCTATCCAAATGGGTCTGCTGTCGCCACCCTATTGATTACATAACTGTCCCTCTGTGGAGCAGAGTCAATTGTGGGATCCCTGGTGTGTATCCACTGTTCCCCACACACTCTGCAAGGATACCCTGGTGTGTTATTGAGGGGCTCTGTATAATGTAATCAGGGATGTAGTTCCAAAGCATGTGGAGTACCCGTGACAGGAATCTGTCACTATAGCATCTTCCAGTTATGGTTGTGGCAAGGTGTAGCTCATTACAGTGTGTGGCTCACTGTGACATGCATTCCCATAGGTGGAGCATATCCATTAAGCCTGACTTGGACATGACATTAACAGGTATCATACATATGTACACCAACCAACTTATACATTTGTTTGCAGTATTGAGGAATGGCTGTAGTACACTGTACCTACTAAACACCATAGAAGTTGTACATATCCCAGATGCCTCAGTGGGAAAGCCAGTGACTGTGGTGTTCATGGTCCCTGTTTCAAGACCTGCAAGGGCTGTTACGTCATTTTGAGGTCCCGAATAAGGGATGGTGGATGCAGGTTATTAAAGCACTTTTAGGCACATGTTAGTGGGTTATTGTGCCCGTAAGTGCTGGTAAGTGGCGCTTAAACATGACTACATGGATAAGCGCAACACAGGTCTAACCCTTACTGAACATCGCACAGATCATGGGCAAAGCTGTCCACAACCGCTGGACTGTGCGTTATTCACCCTTGTACTACCAGTCCCTGCTCTGAGGGGTAAAATGACTACTGCCAGGATTAGAACATGCAACCATGTACACAATCTTCACAATAACCTACCACTAAGCTACCTGAGATGTACCAATGGTAGTTGTGTATTGTGACAGGTTAAAACACAAAAGGGAGGATTTCTTGGAAATAGGACAAACCACCATGTACCCAAAGAAAGGTGTATGCTATATACATATATATATATATATATATATATATATATATATATATATATATATATATATATATATATATATATATATATATATATATATATATATATATATATATATATATATATATATATACATACATATAAAAATCAAACTAGTGAAACAGAAGAAAATAAACCAGCGACTAAACAATGCACAACGGGAGTCCTCTTCTCAAACACAAACAGTCCAGTAGTCCTTAACGCTAATTTTTATTGAAAACAAAAGAGCGTTTTCACTACTGACACGTAGCTTCCTCAGAGGTTTAAAAACCAATTAACAAAATAAGTTAAAAACACTTGTAAGGATTAAGCTCTGAGTCACAGGAAGTGACAACATAATCTCATCAGACTTCACACTACGTGATTTTTTTGTGCAAAAACAAGTACATCTTAAAAGTTATGTATACATACTTTTTCAAATTTTAGTAAAAACAGTAGTGAAAAACATATTATAAAAACAACAACAGTCTGGTCTAAAACATATATAGTACTCCCAAAAACTCTCTTATATGGTTTTTGCTGTAAACCTATAGGCAAAACCTGTGCAAACCATCAACAATAAACTATTGTAGTCATAAAACCCAATCTTAAGGTAGTTCTCTAGCGAAAATAACTCCGTAATTTAAGAACTGCAGCGATGTTGCAGTTTTAATTTAAACCGGGAGCCTTGAACACATCTAAAGAAAGTTGCCATTCAAGCTCCCGGTTTTCCAAAATGAGTGGTGTTGGACCACCTCTAATGTCTACCGGGACATGATCAATACCCATAAATAAAAATGTATGCCCAGGATTTGTGCCAATATGTTTCGCTAAAGCATTTTCGTCTTTCTGCTTTTTAATCGCATATATATGTTGATATATTCTTTCACGGACCTTTCGGTCCATTTTTCCTACATAAAAAGCTGGGCAACACTCTCAAAAAGCTATATATACAACTGAAGAGGTTTGACAGTTTATTCTGTGGTGAATCTGGTATTTCTTTTTCCTGATGTTAAATGAGTTACCTGGTTTCATGTATTTACAAAAGTTGCAAGCTTCACATTTGAGTGTACCCTTTTGTCTGCTAAACAGATGCCTTTTAGTGTTCCTTTGTAAACTTTCTTTCAAATTACTAGCCCTTTTATATACTATATTAGGACGAAGGCCTAGTTTTTCCAAAAGTGTTGGTGAGTTGGAAATAATTTGCCAATTTTTACATATAATTGACCTAATTGCATTGGAATCCATGTTGAAGGTTGTAACCAGGCTTAAAATAAAAGAGTGTTCAATCTGTTCTGTTGAACTAGTTTCCACTTTTTCAACCACAATCAGCTATTCAGTCTCTGTTGTGTTGGTATCTGGTGTTGTCAAATTGTCAATTTGACCATACAGAGAAGAATTGCTTTGGTTTAGAAGGGGTTTGTAATATCCTTCTAACCTTTTTTGGTTGACCTCTTTTGTAAGCTCATCGACCAAGTTTTCAGGGTAACCCCGATTCAAAAATAGGTCTCTAAGAAAGGTACATTCTTTTGTGAAGTCTACTAAAGTACTGCACATCCTGCCAGCTCTGACCAATTGACTTTTGACTATTGACCGCTTTTGTCTAAATGGGTGTAAACTCGAGAAGTGTAAAAAAGAATTAACATAAGTGGGTTTTCTAAACACTGTTGATGTTAATACTTTATTCTCAAGATCTTTCACTAGTTTGACATCTAAATAGTCAATTTCCTTCGTAGAAAATTTATATGTAAATTTTAAACATTGTGTAGTTTCGTTGATAACATCTACAAAATGTTTCGCACAAGTGACTTCATCACGCAGCAATATGAATATGTCATCTAAAAATCTAGTATAGAAGATGACATTCTTCATCAAGTCATTGTTGTTAAACAGGAAATGCTTTTCCCAATATGCTACAAAGAGATTCGCAACACTTGCTCCGCAAGGGGAGCCCATTGCCACCCCTTGTTTCTGCAAGTAGAACTCTTTGTCAAACATAAAAAAATTAGAGGTCAACACTATATCGAGTAGTTCTGTCACTAGGTCAATTTCAGATCTAGTGGCTCCTAATTCATTCAAAAGGAGACCTATCCATTCCACCGCTTCTAAGTGTGGAATGGATGCGTACAGGTCAATGACGTCAATAGTCAAAAAGTTGTTGGTAATGTCAAATGGAATAGCATTGATGTTGTTAAGAAAAGTCCAGGAATCTTTGCAGATGCCTGGGAGCATTTTTATATATTTTGTCAAAATACTGTCAATTAGTCGTGAGCATGGGTAGGTGATAGAAGAGCGTGCATCTATCAAGGCTCTCATAGGGGGATCCCTAACGTTTTTATGTATCTTAGGGATCCCGAACATTACTGGGACTTTTGGAGGAACAATATCAATGAAATTGAAAAGATCTAAGTCAATTTTTCCTTCCAAGAATAAGTCCCTAAAATACGCCCTAGTTCGCCTTTGCGAGGTGTTAACTTCGTTTAAAGATGCCAGCTCATATGCAGAACTATCAAGAGTAGTCAGCATTTTTTCTTTGTATTGGAACTCATCAAATACAACAACACCACCTCCCTTGTCCGGTTTAATAAACCTGACAGGAAGTTCAGCAAGGTAGCGTAACCCCATTTGTTGTTCTTTTGAGATATTAAAATTAGAACCGTTTACATTCTTTTGAGACTCAGAAAAAAAGTGTCTCAAATCGATTTCACATATAGTTTCAAACAGTTGTAAACTGTTGTGTACTGGAGGGTTGAAAGCACTAGGTATTTTCAATCTCCTAGGACCATCATTTCCTACATCACCACACAACAATTTCAAATTTAACTTGCGTGTGTAACATTTTAAATCTATGATAGTTTTAGCTACATTACCTGTGACACTAGGAATGAAAGTAAAACCTAGTGCTAGTAACTCAACCATTTCCTTTTCAATGTTAACACTAGAAAAGTTGTACACTTTAAAGTCACCTTTGTTGTTCGTGATGATCCTAGGCAACCCCTCTTCACAAGGGGCATCAAAGTCTACATTAGCAACTAATACCGTCTGTTCCTTTTGTTGGTGGAAGGTGTCTTGCGGTTTCGTTGTCCTAAAAAAACGCCTTTGTTATTATTATTGTAGGCAGTTTTGTTGTTTTGGTTACCTTTTATTCTATTACTGCGCCTGACACCTTGATGGACTTCTCCACCAGGTTCATCATTAGCGTCTGCTCTTGCAGAATCCGTTTCATCAATGTATAAAAGTGAACTATCTTCGCCTCTAAAAGGCGTGGTGTTAGTTGCTGAAACAGTAAGGTAGGGGTAAGTTTTTCCTAAATTGTAAGCTACCCTATCCCTCACAAGTTTTTTGTTTTTATTATTCTTAAGTTTTGTCAAAAGTGCATCTATGCTGACAAAGATGCGGTCATAATCATATTTAAATTGCAAAAAAGCAGTATCTATTTTAATGACATTGTCTAAAATATTGATTTCGTCTATTAAAGTTTTGATGTGTAAAGAATAGTGCTTTACAATGGTATTTAACAATTGCGCACCTTGCTCTTGAAAAAGAGTCCTCAAGTCATTGTATAAAATTATAAAAATCAACATATAGAGAGAGAGAGGGAGAGAGAGAGATATATATGTCGATATATATGGATATACATATATATATATGTAGATAAATAGATAGGTTAACAACATCTACACAACCATGGAGGTACATATAAATAGGATAACTACCAAATACTGAATGCTTTACATACCAACGCGCGTAATCATGAGGCTTAAAGACCGAAAGACCACAGTACCGAAACACCGCAACCGTGAATTCTACAATCCCGATGTTAATGGACATTTAGTTAGTGTTTCTGGTGCTGTGTTCAGGTAGGTTACTGTGTGTAAGTGTGTTTCTGATTGCTGTAGTGCGTGTAAGTGTGTCTTCTGAGTGTGGTGTGTGTTTCTGGGGGACTGTAATGTGTGGGTGTGGGTTTGCTTTGTGTGTCTGTATGTGCTATCTCGGAGGTAGATTTAAAGTAGGGGTGGTGTGGGGTGTGCAGCCACCCACATGGGGGGTGTAGGGGGGCATGCCCACCTGCTGATATGTAGTGTAGGATGGTCTGTTTGGATGTGATGGGTAGCAGTGTATCTGTGTGTGCGTGTGTGTGTTCTGTGTTTCTGTTACATTCGCGAGTTTGACTGCTGCGAGTTTGAGTGTTGGGTATAGTGGGGTTTGGGAGTCTGGGACCGGTACTGTGGGCGTTGGAACTGTGTGCATTCGGGAATCTGTGGGTATCCCATATACAATGGTTGAAATCTTCAAATATGAGTATAACATGGAACATAGCAATCACACATTCCACCATGACTGAACATTGTGAACAAAGGATATGAAGAGTATATGCCTATACACTATTACAAATATGTGCTATGGACATGAGCCAAAGATAGGGTTATCACCTGTCCCACCTTGCGAGGGACAGTCCCTCTATGTGTGGTCGTGTCCTGACCAAACTGAGTAAAAATACTAATGTCCTACAATCTCGAAACATTTGGCATGTCCAATATTTAATGTAATAGTTGCATAAAATAGTCATGTCTGTATCTAAAATACCTACATGTAACAAGTAACAGGATAAGCAAGTAAACTGCTAAAAGAATAAGCTTTTATTTAGGCATAAATGTAAAGTTCTATACTTTCTACTGACCGTGGGTTTGTGCCGACCTCTAAAATCCGATGTATGCCCAGCAAATGTCTGACTATGGCCATCTGAAAAGGTGGCAACCCTAGCCAAAGAGGTGCAGTCACCAACACAACTTCAATGAGTGCAAATATCTGTGACAGAAATACATGAGACAGCTTTCATGTAGCAACACTTTATTACATTCCGATGTATTTCAGAAGTGATTGAAGGACCATCATCAACTGCATGCTATACAGGAACCAATTAACAATGCCTTAATGAATCAGCCTGCAATTACCATAGTATTAGTCCACTAAAGGATAGGTCCTCAAATAGGGAAGGAACCCTCACACACATATCAAATATGTATAAATGCAGTTCCTACATGCTTGCATCTGCTATGTACACCCACCTACATCTCCCCCACACCAGAAATAATTACAATATATACTGTAATAACATCACAAACATCCACTCACTCTATGACATCTGCAGAAGCCTCAACATACCTTGTCACAGACACATTAACATGGTCCTATGTGAAATTGTTGCTGTTGTACAATGGAACAGCCGCTGATGTTATAGGGTTTGGTTGCAATAATCCCGTTTCAGACGGCTGTGCATACACCAGGAAGTGTTACCAATTACTGATTAACAGCCCAGTATGATACACATGTACATTATACCAAAGATGTCTGGTGAGCACACATTAAACCACCTAACGTTCTATGCATAGCCATACAGCCTTGAGCTGCCCAAACATCCTTGCCAGACTTAAACATTTGCAGATGTATTAGGTACAAACAAACCCTGCATAAGTAACAATGTTCAGAAATATAACAGCTAGACTCACATGTAGAGCTACATCCTCTAACCGTTATACACAATCCACGGGGGTCATGAAGCTAATATATCTCTGTGTGTCTCCATATAGCTGTTGCAATTCATTGCAAACAACACATCCAGGCTGCCTTCCTCAAAGTAAGGCAAAGGGACAACGTCAAAGTGGAGTATTCAATTATACACCACTGTTGCCATGGTATTGGCTAATGGAGTATCTGCAAAGCTGATGTGCATGTAATCATTTACTCCAGAACACCAATTGGTGGCAGAATACCACATGTTACTGATATTTAAGTATAAAAGGATAGCTTGTCACACATTCAAACCATCTGTATATACCAGCAAAACATTACAATGAGGATTGCAACACAAACCGAATAAGATTTAAATTACCGTCAATGACAACCCGAGTTACTAATAAGGTATGTAGAACACTCAGTATGTCAGTGTATGTAGTACCTGTTCTGTAATAATTACAGTGTACGCGATGCATATAGTGGAAAAAGGTATCTTGTAGTGATGTATTGTTCAACATAGTAATGCTCGTAGAAATTATGTGTGCACTGCTGTAGGCCACAAGGTAAACACCTCATATACCAAAAGGAATGCTATATAAGGACTTTGAACACAACAATTCCACTCCAGCCAGTGGCAGGGTTGTTCTAACAAGTATGTGCCATAACAGGGGATAATATATGTTGATAAACTGTAAAAGTAGGCGTATGTATGGATGTATAACTGAGAATAACATGTCGAAGGTGGGCCTACTGTGCAATTATGATTTGCATTGTGGGATATTGTGGAAAAACTGTGTACTGTACAATATTGTAGGCAGATATAAAGACCAATAAAAAGGAAACCAAAACGCAAAATACAACAAGGTGAACCGAAGACCAGCAAGCAGGAGAAAAAGATCCAAACCAAACCAATAGCATACTGTAAGTAAAATCCAAAAACCACGGGAACCTTGCTCCAGTAAAGAATTGCGAGAACGCAAGTAAAATATCCTTAATGCAAGAATGCAATTTATTAATAATCCACAAGCGTTTTCGCCACTAACTCTGCAGTGGCTTCATCAGAGAAAAACAATTACAGGAAATGCAGTATGCATACACTTTTCAAAAGGAAAAGACAGGAAGTGATGTAAAAATACAACAGCTTAAAATTAAGATGCGAGGTTACATATCCAGTACCCCACATTTGTTCCTTAATTAAATCACTTGTTCAGTAAAAGTCCAAAAGGACAATAAAATCTAATTTATAACAAAAACCTACTAAAAACTTTTATAGTAAAAAAATCATAAACAACACACAGCATTGGGTGTAATATATTAGTAAAACAGAATATGTTAAAACAAAGTGTATACCCTACAAGTTGGATCTTTTGTTTATATAAATATATATGCTCCTATTCAATATACTGGATGGCCTTAAGCACAAAAGTAGTGCTAGACTTAGTACACCAAGTGTACCAAGGTGTCGAACACATGTAGTTATTATTGATAGTGGTATTAAATTACCAAAAGTACTTAATCATAAAAATAAGGTACAATGTAAAATTGTTAAATCTAAAATACTGGAGTTCTTACTCACTGAGTATAATAAATTCTAAATCAAAAAACATATATACCTCATATTTTAACCAAGGACTAAAAAAAGGGAACTAAAAAAACTAGCTCAAATAGCTCCTCAACCTGAAAACAGCGGAAATGTTACAGTTTTCATTGATGCTCGTTTGCCTGAAGGCATCTAACCTCAATTGCCACTCCAGTTCACGATTCTCAAGAATCAATGAAAAGGGGCCCCCCCGTATCTTAGTTTGTACCTGGTCTATGGCCATGAAAGAAAAACTGTGGCCTGGATGAAGGACAACGTGCTTAGCTAATGCGTTCACATCCTTCTTGTTTTTAATGGCATACATATGTTCATAAATACGATCACGGACCCTACGGTCCGTTTTGCCAATGTAGAAGGCAGAACAACAATCGCACAAAGCTACATAAATAATGGATCTACTTTCACAATTTAAAGGGAAATGGATGAAGTATTTCCTATCCCTAATAGTGAAAGTTTCACCTGCTTTGACCTTATAGCACCAATTACAAAATCCGCAGGGGTACATACCAATACGTTTGTTGAAAAACTGGCTTGTAAAGTCTCTTTGTAGAAGTTCTTTGAGGTTGCTCCCTCTTTTAAAGACGAAGTTAGGGAAGAGACCTAGTTTCTCAGTGAGACTAGGATTATTAGATATAAAATGCCAGTTTTTTCGTATTATAGACACAATGGCCTTAGAATTCATACTATAGGTAGTGACAAAACTTAATGAAAAGTCACGTGCCACATCAGGTCTTGGATAGACGGGAGTGGGACCAGTATCACATTCAAAGGCAGAGATCGTCTCAAAGGTTGATAAACCATCAATCGAAGATTGAACTTGGCATAGGATGGGTTTGTAAAATCCATTCATCCTTTTGGAATCCACCTCTAGGATCAATTCATTCACCAAATGTTTCGGGTAACCCTGATTTAAAAACATGTCCTTCAAGAGGTTACATTCGGTCCGGAAGTCTAACAGTGTACTGCACATTCTCCCTGCTCTAACTAACTGGCCCTTTACAATGGACCGTTTTTGTTTAAAAGGATGGTAACTAGAATAATGAAGGAAAGAATTGCAGTACGTTGGTTTTCTGTACACCCTCAAAATGAAGACATTATTGCTGACGTCTTTTAACAGCTTCACGTCCAAATAATCAATTTCAAAGGAAGAAAAATTGGACGTAAATTTTAGGAAGCTTGTTGTAGCGTTCAATGAATCAAAAAAACAAGCGGCCTCAGACCTGTTCCCTTTAAATAAAAAGAACATGTCATCGAGGAATCTCGTATAGTATTTGACAAAGCGCATCAGATCGAGTGAAGCATAAAGACAATGCTTCTCCCAATAGCCCATAAAAAAGTTTGCAACGGTAGCTCCACAGGGGGAGCCCATTGCAACCCCATGTTTTTGTAGAAAATACTGCTTGTCAAAAATGAAAAAGTTGGATGACAGGACTATATCCAGAAGTTCGGTAACGAGATCAACCTCAATCTTAGGAGCACCAAAGTCATTAAGCAGAAGGCCTATCCATTCTGAGGCCTCTTGGTGAGGAATAGAGGTATATAAGTCTACCACGTCAATGGTAAGAAAGTTACTCTCATTGTCGTATGGAAAGTTATTAATACTCTCTAAAAATGACCAAGAGTCTTTACAGACACTGGGAATGAGCTTAATGTATTTAGACAAAATATTGTCAATAAGTTTGGCACAAGGATACGTCACAGATGACCTTCCATCTATGAGAGCTCTCATTGGTGGATTATTAATGTCCTTGTGGACCTTCGGTATGCCAAACATCACAGGGATTTTTGGCAAAGTGATATCTATATAGTTGTAGATATCGATATCGATCTTCCCTTCCAAAAATAAATCTCGGAAATAGCCCCTAATCCTGTTATGAGCACCATGAATCTCATTGATGGACGCTTCAGAATAAGCAGAAGACGTCAAAAACAGATAACATCTTCTCCTTATAAGTGTGGTTGTCCAATATTACCAGACCTCCATCTTTATCAGGTTTAATAAGCCTGACCGGTGAACGGCAAAGTTGGTCCAAGAGAAAAAGCTGCTCTTTGGTGGTATTAAAACCAGTATTTTCAACTTTCTTTTGTACATCCATAAATAATTGCCTGAGATCAACCTCACACACACTTTCAAAAAGGTGAAGAGAAGCGTGTAGAGGAGGATTAAAGACACTGGGCAGTTTCAAGGAACGCCCAAGTGAAGGCAACTCGTTATTGAAAAAAAGTTTTAAATTTAATTTACGGACAAAGCACTTCAGGTCAATGATTTCCTTCGAAATGCTACCATATCTACTGGGTACAAAAGTATTCCCATAGGCTAAAAGTTCAACTAATTCCTCATCAAGAGGAAATTCCGAAAAATTATAAATTTTGAAATCACCCTTTTTGTTTAAGATTACTACTGGGTATACTGGTTCTACTAAAGGTTGAATGGCACCAGCTTCATTCTCAAGATCACCATTGATTACCTCATTGGAACACAGATTTATTTGTTCCGATTCCTCCTCCTGTTGGTGTATTGGCGATTGTTGCACTGGCCTAAAAAATTATTGCCGTTACCATTTTTCTGATTTGTGTCATTATGTCTTGCATTGTTACCCTTAAGGCCCTTAATTCTATTACTACGTCTAGGCCCCAACTCCACATCCTCTAAAAGTTCATCTTCTAAATTAATGTCATCCCTAGGGGTATTCTCCATAGGGTCAAATTGGCCCGGATTATCCCTAGTAGTAGACTGCCTGGTGTTAGTATGTTGGAGTCTAGGATATGCACTGTCATTCTGATAGGCTAACCTGTCTCTAACCAGTTTTTTATTTTTATTTACTTTCAACTTGACTAAAAGTGCGTCAATACTGGTTAGGATACGGTTGTAATCGTATCTATACCTTGAGAAGTTTAAGTCAAGTTTAATCTCCTTATCTAAAGAATCAATTTCTCTAACCAATAACCCAATGTGGTTAGTGTAATGTTTAATAATAAGCTCAAGGAGCTGTATTCCCTGTTGTTGAAAAAGACCTCTTAAATCAGTGTAAAAAAGAGAATCACTAAGTAGACCTGATGGAGAAAAATTACTCCGTAATCCCTTGGGAATCAGGTTTTCGTTAATGCAATGTTTAAAATATGCTGTCTAAAGTTGTAACTTTTTTAACTTGAGAACCTTACTGTCAAAGAGCTTGAGTTTATCAGCAATAAGCTCATTGTTCAAACTGTTCACATTGTTCCTACTGGTAAAAGAACCTTGTTGTGAAAAAGAAAAGATGTCTGTGTTCGTCATCCATTCCGTTAAATTAGGTACTGCACTTGGGCCAGCAACAGAACCAGCGTTAGAAGTAAAATTACCCACAATGGAGGCTCCTGGAGCGGTATTGGAGACACCCATATTACTGTTCACATCAGTCGCAGCATCACTAAAGGGCGGGCCATCATTCCTAATTAGCCCAAATCTATAATTAGATGAAACCTCGTTGTTTGCTGCTAAATCAACTGTTCGGTAATTATTGCCTGCAGCCTGATTATGTTGAATCATGGGTTGAGCAGCAGGAATAGGCATGTCCAAACTGTCCGAAGGAGACTCTCAGATCCGAGCTGTGACCATAGGGTTGAAAGCTGTTGTTCCTCGATTGGAACCACCTTCCTGTAGAGCATCAAACCGTGCATTAAGCTGGTCA
This sequence comes from Protopterus annectens, assembly GCF_019279795.1. NCBI lineage: Eukaryota > Metazoa > Chordata > Ceratodontiformes > Protopteridae > Protopterus > Protopterus annectens. The sequence continues at coordinate 1,453,902,061 of NC_056741.1, forward strand.
AGTCTCTGGGATAAGGCAACCAGCAAAGCCGGCACATCCGCGGAGTTCTCTTTATTTTGAGTGACTGTGTTGTCAAAAAGTTGAGGAGTACTGGGGCTATCAGGACCTCCCGTGGCCATGACAAAACGAATGGGTGAAGTAGAACGAACAAAAACCAAAAGTAAAATCCAAAAACCACGGGAACCTTGCTCCAGTAAAGAATTGCGAGAACGCAAGTAAAATATCCTTAATGCAAGAACACAATTTATTAATAATCCACAAGCGTTTTCGCCACTAACTCTGCAGTGGCTTCATCAGAGAAAAACAATTACAGGAAATGCAGTATGCATACACTTTTTAAAAGGAAAAGACAGGAAGTGATGTAAAAATACAACAGCTTAAAATTAAGATGCGAGGTTACATATCCAGTACCCCACATTTGTTCCTTAATTAAATCACTTGTTCAGTAAAAGTCCAAAAGGACAATAAAATCTAATTTAAAACAAAAACCTACTAAAAACTTTTATAGTAAAAAAATCATAAACAACACACAGCATTGGGTGTAATATATTAGTAAAACAGAATATGTTAAGTACTGTAGTTTAATGTCCGCTTTCGTCACAAGACTTCCTCAGAATACAAAACAATTCGTGTAAGCAGCATTAAATAGGTAAATAACCATGCATACGTCACTAACAATTAGCTAAAACTAATTAAATAATTTAACCTTTTAAAAAGACTTCCTCCCAACATTATATAAAAAAGCAGTAGTATCACAATCTTTATTAACAAACAATTTTCTGTACTTTAAAAAACCTTAATATTAATGGCATCGTTTAAACCAGGAAATTTATCTGAGTTTAAACGAATTTGCCAAATGGTTTCACGCTGCTCCAGATAGTTCTTGAAGTCCCCACCTCTCCTGTCTGAATGACCAACTTCCAACACAGAAAATAGGAATTTCTTAAAAGAAGAACAAGTAATAGAATGTTTAAAAAGTGCATTAGTGTCGTCCTTCCTCCGTATACTATAAAGGTGTTCCCTAATCCTGGTCTTGAGACACCTGGTTGTCATGCCAGCATAAAAGGCAGGACAAGTGGAGCACAAACTGATGTAAACAACCCCCTTGGTGTTACAATCTACAAAACCAGGGACCCTCATGGTCTTATCAATGGTGTCGATCCTGATATAAGGACCCTCAGAGATGAACCTACACATGTTGCACTGGTGACAACAATGCATCCCTATTTTATCAGTTTTTAATAATGTGTTGTCACTATCATGAAATTCCAAAGCTTTCTTAAAATTGGAATTGTTCCTAAAGACAAAAGAAGGTTGATTCCCCAAAATTTTTTGAATGTCAGAATTGCCTTTTATAATTCTCCAGTTGTTAACCACAACTTGTTTAATACGAGGACCATCAGAACTCATATCTAAAGAACAAATTAAATTCCTGTCAATATTGTTCGCTGAAGAAATACAATTAACTGACGTGACCAAAGGCACAATACAATCAAGTAAAGCCTTAAAGGAAGTGGAACGTTTACTTAAAATTTCTTCACTAGTCTGTGTCAAATCAAACCTATCGTATCCCCTCTCAACAAACATTGAGATAATAAAATCAGACTCACTAATAAGATCACTATCTTTAGAAGTCATACGACTGGCTCTAATAAATTGTCCCCGAGGGATGTTTTTAATGACGTGTCTAGGATGGTTACTGAGATTGTGTAAGTAACCATTAGTAAAAGTTTCTTTGCGAAAAATTCGACTATGGAACCCAACATCAGTCTCATCCCAAAATAACAACACGTCAAGAAAATTGATGTTCAGACCAACACAGCCCTTGGTAAACTTTAGATAATCAGAAAGCAAATTGATTTCTGAGAGAAAGGTGTCAACAGTGTCAGAATCACCCTCAATAATAAAAAATAAATCATCAACAAAACTTTTACTTTAAGGCTTTACTTGATTGTATTGTGCCTTTGGTCACGTCAGTTAATTGTATTTCTTCAGCGAACAATATTGACAGGAATTTAATTTGTTCTTTAGATATGAGTTCTGATGGTCCTCATATTAAACAAGTTGTGTTTAACAACTGGAGAATTATAAAAGGCAATTCTGACATTCAAAAAATTTTGGGGAATCAACCTTCTTTTGTCTTTAGGAACAATTCCAATTTTAAGAAAGCTTTGGAATTTCATGATAGTGACAACACATTATTAAAAACTGATAAAATAGGGATGCATTGTTGTCACCAGTGCAACATGTGTAGGTTCATCTCTGAGGGTACTTATATCAGGATCGACACCATTGATAAGACCATGAGGGTCCCTGGTTTTGTAGATTGTAACACCAAGGGGGTTATTTACATCAGTTTGTGCTCCAATTGTCCTGCCTTTTATGTTGGCATGACAACCAGGTGTCTCAAGACCAGGATTAGGGAACACCTTTATAGTATACGTAGGAAGGACGACACTAATGCACTTTTTAAACATTCTATTACTTGTTCTTCTTTTAAGAAATTCCTGTTTTCTGTGTTGGAAGTTGGTCATTCAGACAGGAGAGGCAGGGACTTCAAGAACTATCTGGAGCAGCGTGAAACCATTTGGCAAATTTGTTTAAACTCAGATAAATTTCCTGGTTTAAACGATGCCATTAATATTAAGTGTTTTTTAAAGTACAGAAAATTGTTTGTTAATAAAGATTGTGATACTACTGCTTTTTTTATATAATGTTGGGAGGAAGTCTTTTTAAAAGGTTAAATTATTTAATTAGTTTTAGCTAATTGTTAGTGATGTATGCATGGTTATTTACCTATTTAATGCCGCTTACACGAATTGTTTTGTATTCTGAGGAAGTCTTGTGACGAAAGCGGACATTAAACTACAGTACGCTATTGGTTTGATTTGGATCTTTTTCTCCTGCTTGCTGGTCTTTGGTTCACCTTGTTGTAGGCAGATATGTCTAACATTTTACATATCATTACTGTTATGTTAAGCAAACATCAGGTATGTCTATTGGCATTTACAATACACAATAACAGGATACATATGACTTGTAGTCACCAGACAGTTTATCAGCATGATAGCTAAGTAAAATGGAAGAGCTAGTTAATTATCCATGCACAAAAGACATGTAATACGTCCATAGGTTCATAGGTAGGTACTAGGCTGTCTGGCCAAGGGCATGTATAAGCCTAGCTACAGTGTGTTGGCTTCCACCACCTCCCTAGGTTAGTTTCTGTGCCTCTGAACAGCAGCGCCATTAGTTCCCTGCACCTCTGTCCATCAGAGCCACTGCAGTGATCCCTGGTGTACATGTCTGTCTCCCATCCACCCATCAAGGTTTCTCTTGAAGAGTGCTAGTGAGGGTCCCTGCCTGATGTACATAGGAATCATGTTCCAAAGCATGGGGAGTGTCTGGGTCAGGAATCTATCCCTCCAGCATGTCCTAGCTATTGTTGCGTTTAGGAACATATCCCAGAGTATGTGGCTCTCAGGGGCTTTTGCTTATGTGGAGCATATCCGTCAATACTGTTTTGGACATGGGCCTTGTATGTGCAGCAGAGATCACCTCTGAGTACATGGTATGCAAACGTGTACAGCTGGAGTTTCTGTAGCTGGGCTGCATACGTCATCTGTTTGAGGTCAGTATTCCTCTTGGTGTGGTAATGTTGTGGTGTTTCAAGCTGTTGCTGTTGTCTTGTAAGGTACATCCCAAATGGGGTGTTGTATCCTTTAATGTGTCTCATACATCATGAGTAGAGAGGCACAATGGCTGCCTTTGTTCTGGATGCAAACCCATTAGAGATTAGGGGGGCCACATAGAAATTTATCCACACCACCTTGCCAATATGGTTATCAAAGGAGTGAATGCTATCTACTTTGGTTCTAAGATCCCTTATTACGTCTTATGTATGTAGGGGACTACCACCTATGTGATAGTCCACTGGTAATTGGTGTAATCCAAAGGGGATGTCTATGCACCTTGTGATATTCAGCTTGAGGCCATGTTATTGACACCAGGTATCAGTCTCAGTGACACCCTTATAGAGGGTGTGTGTATCAGCTGGGGAATCAATCATGGCCCCAAGTTTGCAGTCGTCTGCAAACCTTTTCAGCCTAAGTCCTCCTCTGCTTGCCTGTACCTCAGAGAAGCATATACCGAATATGAGGGGTCATATGACCGAGCCCTGGGGGGGGCGCCAATTGTAACTGTTTTACAGTAGGACCTAGGGTATGCAACCCTCACTGTGTGGGTTCTGTCCGTGAGCCACTTTGCCAAACATCTTGTGACATAGGAGTTAATGTGCAGGTGGATGTGTATGTTGATAATACCAGAATGGGGAACGGTGTTGAAAGCATTTGAGAGATCAAGGTAGGCTGTGTGGACCTACTTACCCTCATCTAATGCCTTGGTAACTGTCTCAAAGGAGTCCACCAGGTTTAGGAGGCATGGTCTGGCCCTAAGAAATCCAAACTGGGTGGGATCAAAGGTTTGGAGGCCACCAATGTCTCTGTGAATGAGATCCATGATGATGTGCTCCATAGCCTTGCAGAACAGGCTAGTCAGGCATATGGGGCAATAGTTCCTGTGGTCCATTGTGGCGCTACCTTTGTGGAGTGGGATAACTGTTGCTGTGTGTCATTCAGGGGGCACAATGCCTGATGCAAGGCTATTATTGAATATGGTGCCTAAGTGGGGAGCCAGTTCGCTCTGAAGTTCATAGAAAATGCAGCCTGGGATGTTGTATGGTCCCATGGATCTTGTGTTCTTAATTTTAGACCGTGCAGCTTTTAACTGCATAGTTGTGATTACAGGGACTCTGCATCATTCCTGTATAGATATGAGCCCTTTAGGGTGTGAGAGGGGTGTAAAGTTAGCACTGAACCTTTCTGCCAGGATGTTGCCAATATCAGTCAGTTCTGTAATGTTCATGCCTTACTGCTGTAAGTCAGAGCAGATGTGGGTATCGCCATCGAGACTAGTGACATACCTCTAGACCACTTTGTGTTAGTCCTTGGAATTAGTGGCAGTTATGTTTACGTAGCTAGCTTTGGTGGATCTTATAAGGGATCCCAGATTCTTACTGAGGCTGTCCATGGAGCTCCTCCACTCACGGGATTGTACTCTCATTTGCAACAGTCACTTCCTTCTGTTGTACATTTTGTTTATGGCAGTGGACCACCAGATTGGCTTCCTTTTTCTGGAGGGTAGCGTTATGGTTCTGTTTGGGATAGCATGATTCATGCTGTCGTGTAAGTGCTTATAAAGTGCATTTGTGTATGATTCAGTGGTTGTAACTGTATTGTCCATCTGCATGGGTGCCAAGATGTTTACTACTGCTGTCATACGAAGCCTGAAGTTGGCTTTGTAGAAATATTGTACTGTGGTTTCCGTAAAGGGGGTGGTGGTGGGATGTGGATAACAAGGGTGATTAGTGTACGGTCGGATCTGACCAAGGAGGGGATAACCCCAGGTGTGGAAGACCAGTCACACATGTTGGTAAAAATGACTAGGTCTAGGATATTGTTGCCCCTGGTGGTGGTGTGGATAGGTTGATCCAAGCTGTTGGAGTTTATGAATCCCAGAAAGCATTGGCTTAATGAGTTGGTACATGAATAGTTATCCCAGTTAATGGTGGGGTAGTGTCAGTCACACATTAGTAGTGTGTCTGGTTGAACCCTAATTTCCAGTACACCAAGAAGAGAGAACTGTTAACCGCGGGGTATGGTGGGGGATCTGTAGCAAGCTACAATTTGTATTGCACTCATGGCCAGAGTTAGTGACACTTGGATAACCTCTGATACATTGCGCTAAGCAGCTAGCCTGGAAGTGTGGATATCCTTAGGAAATATAGACACACCTCCGTCTTGGGTGTTCCGGTCCAGGTTACATGGCCAAAAAGTGTGGTATGAGTAATAGCCTGGTAGTGCAGGGGTGCTCTCTGGAGCCTTGAACCGGGTCCTAGTCACTGCACAGAAATTGAAGTGGTCCATTACAAGGGGTGCCTCGAGTGAGTGCGTTTTGAGATTAAGACTTCAAGAATTGAGCAGCATTACCCTCCATTTTTGCTTGCCTGTCCCTGTTATGGTGGTGAATATGTTATTTGAACTGTGCCTAAAAAAGGAACTATAGGAGCAGCAAGAGCCTTAGCCATTATTCGGAATCCCAGGGCCGACAGGTGCAGGCCATCTGTGGCAAAGCATCGTGGTCTGTCGACCATGTCATTCCAAGCAGATAGATACTAGATACCCTTAGAATTACACCAGAAGCATAACCAATTGTTGAAGTAAATCATTTTGTCTGTGTACTGCGTTATCATTCCAGACTATGGCAGAATGTGACTCAGGGCTGGGCCATACCTGCCTGGGCTACAAGATCAGAGAGCTATTCCATGTCTCCTTACATGTAGTGCAGGAAGGCACATCACAGGGTATTTGCACTAACATGGACAATGACAGAGTCATATTGTACTTATTGTGGAGTGACCTGAGTGAATAGGTTATGTTGCAGATCGTGTTACAGGACAGGCAGCTGACAGTAACTATCCCCTTGTTTAGCCTGATGAGTGGGACATCAGTGTGGCCGACTATAGGGTCACCTATAACTAGTGTGTTGGGTACGTTCTTTTGCCTTATTGGCTGTGGGTGATTGGCACACTGAGTCTGTGGGTTATAAATCATTGGTGTTGTGTTGGAGGATGGAGGCTGCATGCATTTCTGCTTTGAAGTTCTCTGTTGCCTAGACGGAGTGTTATTAGGAGGGTCCGCAAATGCTTTTGTGTTACTCTGTGTGGCCTTTGGTGGTGGAGATTTATTGAAATTATGTGATGAGTGTGGTGTGGTGCAAATGTTTAACTTCCCCACATGACTGTCAAGTTCAATCTTGGTTGGAGAGAGCTTTACCTCCAGTTTGGATAGATAAGTGCATCTTTCACAGGTTGTAATGTTGGGTGTTAGGAGGATAGGGTTGACTGTGTACATGAGACAATTTCTACATTGCCTCAAGATGCCCATATTCATCAGATAGACAGGAGAGAACACTGGGAGTTGACCCTTGGACATGCCTGAATATATAACTATTTCCCCCTAGATAAGTGAGGAAAGTGTGTACAAGAGCTGTTTTACTCTAAGCAAGAGAGAAATGTATGTACAAACACTGTTTATATGCAGGTAATGAGGAAAATTGAGTGCTATAGTAATTAGTAGCTCATGTAGTGCTTACAAGTTCTGAACAAGTGCTGAGCATGAATAAGCAATCCAGATAGGGTGTTGGATAACATAAACACACTGCCACCCCCCAACAGGTACACAATGATATATCCATGTATATTACAGAGCCCCTGTAACCATAACTATGCAGGTACAAGGGGCACTCAGGCTGCATGGGACCTGTCCACATCCCTGGTTGTATCATATACATATGGCAAAACAGTTTGCTCTACACATACACATCATGTAAAACATAGCTTCATGTCAGTCTGCGTACACACTGAATGGTGCACACCAACAGTTATCACAACCCACAAAGTGGAGAACCACTTATAATGGGAGGTACTGCACTACTACCCTGCTGAGTTTGGTCTGAAAGGCCATGAACCTTAATCAACTTATTTGATGTCAGCATTGCAGATTAGATGACAGTAAGGATGATTTCACACTGCATATCATAACTGTGACCGGTCATAGGACATCATCACCCATACTGTGTTTCACCTACACTCAGTATACTAGATGTACATTCATATGTCACATCAGTGTTCTGCAAGTGGACTGTTGGCAGAACCAGCACTACAGAAGGTGTCTAAATAATATGTGCATATCACACCAGTGCCAGCTACAGTAAGCCAGGGTTAATTCATTGTACTCCCCCTCATTGTAGACCACACCACACAGACAAATGGGAGGCATCTGCCTATGTAAGTATGTAAATGGCTATGACCTAGGAGCAATAGCTGACTCAGTGGTGAGGACAACATACAGAAGGGACTTTGTGGGTGAGGTGTGTGACATTTGGTCACAATCTGACAGCTGCATATTGCATTGTCACCACTAGGTTAATAGCCCTGTACCCATGAACTACCACCCAGGCAGCAGTCAATATAATGGACACTCTGTATAAGGGATGCAGCTGGGGAGTTGTCCTTCCTGAGATAGCGACATCAACACACATTTTAGGTAGTCGTAAGTGGCAACCCTAGTCATACTAGCATGCCACCCATGATTATAGAGAACATTGTTCAGCCATACTCATCACTCAAGTGACCTATATCAGATCACATATTACCTTTAAGGGGTATTGGCCATGTTTGGATTGCCGACACCAGCCTTCCCAATCCTCACCTCCACTATGTAGCATGATGCCTGCCCTGGATAAAGCCATGTACAACACAGTGATTTTGGACATGCTACAAGTACATATCCTGATCTCAAATACATACATCATGGACATCCACCTTCCTAGTACAAGGATCACCACATGCTGGACAGATCCTTGTGCCATACACATTACATACTCCTGCCATACTATGCATCCTTGTCCATCAAATCTGCACATTGCCCCTCTTTCAGACATGGTGTGATGACTGCATGGTAAATGTATCATTAACCCTGTGGATAAGTTATGTGGCACTGCTTCATCTGGCCCCAGAATCCTGGCTGTCGGCCACAGCTAGGTAACCTTACATCCTAGCCTCATACATGCCCAGGGCATACAGCCTACTAGTTGACCTTGGCCATACATGCTATAATTGATAACCATCCCTGCAAATACCATCAGGTTAGCCAGTGCCCCATGTGTATCACATGTGCAACACAGGTGATACATGGCAGGATGTTGAACTGCTGTACAGTGCTGTGTAGATGTATATGGCAAAACACATACATGTAAAACCTTCCCTGTGCATGTCAGCAGTGTCACATGTCATGCCCATTAAGGCAGTTTAAGTGTTTATATGTGACATATGCACAGCATCAAGGTCGACTGCATTAATGTGGACACATCCAGGTATGTGCTCATAGTAAGAACACACAGACATGCTCACATCAAGACAGCACCCACATGGAGTATTAGCAATGTAATCAGGTGACACACACATATATGGTGATAATATCCAATCACCATTGAATGTCACATGTGTGTGACACAAACATGTCAGTGGTGTCAGTGTCATGTAGATTTGCAAAGACAACTATTTAGATGTAATACGTGTGATACACATGTATGTTCAGCTGTAGCTCTGTGCATCTCTAAGATACTGTGACCTATCCCCATCATTATGTCTTCCAGGTATGCTGCGTGCAAGGCTACCAGCCTATACACGCTCGGAGGATGAGGCCCTCATACCTTACCTACATGACACCTATGATGTCCTGTTTAGTCATGTGCCATAGGATGCACAGCAGCAGGATGACCTGTGGCAGGAACTTCGCAGGAGGGTTAATGATGTGGGTGGCCACAACTGCACATACCAGCAGGTGTGCAGACACTGTACAGACCTAATTAGATGGGCGAAACAGTGTGCAAATGCAATCACCAGGGAACAAGGTGCAACAGGTGGTGGGCCACCAACCCAGCCCCCACTCACACATACCGAGGAGCTACTGGCCAACCTGGGGACACCTGCAGATCAACATTCACAAGCCTTAGCTGACATTGTGGAAGTGAGTGTCTCTCAACCACCAAGCCTGGAGTTGCCTGGTAAGTCACTACTGCACATATAACTATTATATTCCATATAGCTGCTTGTGTCACTGTACAATATGTAATGTAAGGTCATATACAAGGCATGTATACACACATGCCGCATACTATAGTATGCTACTCTGTGTATGCACACATGTGCATACTCCATAGTATATCCTATTGTGCTGGTGTATGTGTTAACATGCACATTGCACCCTGTAGCTGTCATACAGGCGTGGATAATGATCATACTGCTGTGTCACCCCTATTTAGGTACCTCTGGCATTCTGCTAAGACAGCAGCCCATTGCAGGTGAGACAGTTATAATGTATCAGGCATGTTAATGAACAGATCTATTCACCATCTGGCCATTTACCACATGTACACATAATATATGGTCCTGTCACAATATACAGGTTGCATCTGCAATTCATCACAATGGCTACCCATGTAAAATACTCGCAAACTATGTGAAACACTGACGTGAAACCTCACAAACTGTCATTGCCAGATGTGTGGACAGCTGTGCATACAACGGTGGAGGTGTTGTTCAATGTAGGAACATGTACTACACATCAGAACTACACATGTGGGGTATACAAACAGTACTACACAGTGAGCTGGAGTATGGACAGCCCACAGGATTCACTGGTGTGGATTATACCCCTGCTATGAGTGTCACACAATGTGATGTGCTATCTGACATGTCCATGCCATGTAGTGGGCCGGCTGCAACACTGGCTAACCATCCTATAAAACATATCCCACATACCAAACATACAACCCTTTGTCTGCATAACCCTGTGGTCAGTGGAGCATATGACATCTATGGCTATATGTCATATGGGACAACACAGACACGTAAGATAGATGGCTGTCACAACCATTTGGCCAATACATGTTCACACATGACCATGGAGGATGGCCAGTGACATGAAGCAACACACAGTAGACGTGATGTGTTTGTGTGTGCACCCTGTTGTTCATTGGCTCCACATGGTCCAACTATGGCCTTTGTGTAATGGTTATATTGCAGATGTGGAACACTAGACATCCTACAGGTCTGTGCACAGCTTGTGGAGGCATAACATCAATCGACCACATAAGATGTGTTGAACATCATGAGTGTGTCACGACATGACAGCAGTCACCTGTACAGTATCCACATACATACACAGACAACCACATCAGGCCATAGATACAGCACATTTCCCTTGCTGCTGTCAGACATCACTGTCATCTGTGCACCTCGTGTGTGTGGTACACAGATGTCATGTGGGACATGGTGTACTGACAAGTCTGCCATGTGTGGACATAGTTGCCAGGCAGCAGAAATATGTTTGCAGATGTGCAGGGGCGTAAACCATATGGCCTTCAGTGACCTGTGTCACACATTCCACATCATGGTTTAATGTGTATACACCTCAGTGACGTGGGTCACATTCCACAGTATAAATGTATTGTGTATGCACACAGTCATGGCTATGCACTGTGTCTGTAATTCACACTGTATAGCAATAGAGACACCTCATGATTCCCTGCAATGGCACTGTGTCTGTACTTCACACTGTATAGCAATAGAGATGCCTCATAATTCCCTGCAATGGGCATGCACATCTGCTACATGTGCATTTTATCTGTAGTGCACACAGACAACACTGTAATGTGACACCATTACTCCACTGTATATGTGACAGGGCACCATTGTGTTAAACATGTATGCATGTCATTGCACACGTCAGCAGATTACATGTCATAATACATGTTAATGTCAAGGTCATATGCCACACATCAGGCATGTGTACTGTTAACCTTGCTGGTCTACATGGTGTAACACAGGGATGCATGCTTACTACTATGATTGTGTGGAATGCATGCCTTCTGCTATGACACATGCATGCTGTTGTGTGCAACCCAGGGATGTATGATACTTACCACTATTATTGTCTGAGCTGCATGCCGTATGCCATATCACATGCATGTTGCATGCCTTCTGTCATATCACATGCATGTTGTGTGCCATATCATGTGTCTGTGTATCTGTGTGCCTGTGTGTCTGTATGCCTGTGTGCCTGGATTGTAATGTAGAGTTTTTGTCTGCCCTCACAGGTGATGTAGGTGCGTTACCCTCCTGTGGTCCATCTGATGTTAGTGCCCCCGCAGACTCTAGCAGTGATGATGAACATATGATTGAGGCACAGGCAGGGTTGTCAGGGGCTGAATCTGTGCCATTGGTTGCCATTCCACCTATACCCCCCTCATCCTCGCACACAGTTCTCATGCCAACACATACCCCATCACCAGTGGCCATAGAGGAAGGACAGTTGGCATGTGGTAGCTTGGATCAGGAAAGTGTGGTGGCTATGGAAGATGTGCCTTCACACCATGGTGTCAGGCAAATGACTGGAGATGGCCCATACAGGCATGTGGCCACTGCTGCTCATTGGAGGACCTCTGGCTGACATGCCCCTGCAGGAGCGTGTGTTACCAGACATATGTTTCAGGCTGTAATGGCAACACAGGCACATGCTGAATGGCAGAACAGATAAGGGCAGAGGCTTCAGAGGGCTGCTATCCATTCTTTAAACAACAACATCCAGGCAACGGCAAATGCTCAACAGCAGATTGCTGAGGTTTTGGATAGATGATTGGGTGACATGGTTGGAATCCTTGACCATAGCATGACAATCTGTGAGCGTGAGCTGTCTTTGCTGGAACATCTGGTAGGAGTGAAGCATAGGGCACGTGGACATAGGCCAGCTATGTCACCTGGTGCAGGTCTACGTGAATGAGCTACCTCACATACTCACTCCCATAGTGGTGGTAGCAGCAGCAGTGCAGCTGATGCTGTGCTGTCCACACCAGGACACAGAAGGCCACATACACGTGGCCGTGGATGGTCCCAACAGGGACACGGTTGCAGTGGACATGTGTCATCAGACATTACCCAATCTGCACCTCTGCCTGGTAGTGTCCTTGAAATCCCTGGCAAGCACAGGTTACGTGGCAGGGGCCAGACACCGTGAGCTGTAAAACTTGGTCTGTACAGTCTGGAGCTGTCAATAATACCCCTGTGTAGGCCAGACACATGCCAGAACTGTGGGCATACATACACACACACCAGAAACATCTGTAGGGCACCGCAACACACATATGCATAACAACCACACACAGCCAATTAGATCAGAGGCCCTAACCCACACACATGATGTCATCCAATGGTGCAGCCTAGGCCTCTGGCAAACATTATCACCCTGTGCATATAATGATGCCTGTGCTGCATCCCTGTAATCCACACCATCGGTGCAGGGACATGCTCATATGGTCTGATGCACAGGGTGAACAGAATAGAGAGATACGTTTAGATTACAATTGTTGTGTACTGTTGACAGGCAGCAGACATACCATGTAGTACAGGTTTAGAATGCATTGTTTACTGTTAACAGTATGTGTCCTGGTAACGACAGTAACAGCATGTTGGTCATGATGTCCTGCTTCCCTCCTTCAGGTCTAATTGCATGTGCAGGTGAGTGTCAGTGTTTGCAGTTAGTGTCCCATATGTAAATATGGACTACTCACAGGTATGTATGGAAATACCAGCATGCTATTCATAGCTTCAACATCACAGCTAGAAAGGCTGACATTTCAAACACATCTACAGATCTACTGATCCAGGAGCATGGGAGCTGTGTTATAAGCTACTGTGGCTAGAGATGTGACATCCATACTGGGTGACATCACAGGTACAGTTACATGGGGCGAGGAGTTAACATAGCAGTCTAGCTGATGACAAGGGTGGAGGCCAGTTGATAGCATGATGCCTCATTATATAGCAGTAATACACATTCCCATTACAGGATGCGAACACACAACTACACACATACACACAGGTATTCACACACATGTATTCAGACACACAGTAACACACCCACACTCAAGGAGTCAACAGTACTGTGACACACACACACACACACACACACACACACACACACACACACACACACACACACACACACACACACACACACACACACACACACACACACACACACACACACACACACACACACACACACTTGATAGTGCTGAGGTGAGGAACCCTGCCTATGTGCTAATCATCATTACAGTACTGTGCACCTACATGACGCGCCACAGAAAATACACATGCACAGGTAGTCAGTATGGCCTAAGATCGAGGGCATCAACAGGGTAGTAGATTGCATTGGCTGGAGGAGGTAGGGGTCCTATCTGTTCACTATGGTAACATCCTCACTCCATGGACTAGACAGCCATACATACACACACACACACACACACACACACACACACTGTGGAGTTCACAATTGAATACACCTATGTCATGCACATACAGATAGCTCACATGTGTGTGATGCACACCCCACCCCTGCTTATGCCATGCTTTCTACATTGCAGTATGTACAGATATCTACATCAGTGTACAGGAGAGTGAGTAACAATTGGGATGTATTCCCCACCATATGTGACATATATGGACACACAACCAAACACACATGACAGTACTGTGAATCAAACACCTGCTATCTCATGATACGTATGACAGACTTGTAGCAGTATTGCACGCATCACAATGTGTACTGATGCTTACTTTGGCAATTGTGCTGATATATGCACACAGGAGGTCTTAAGTGTTACAGGTGTCAAGTGATTTGTAGTCAGTGACACCCTGACTGCTGCTAGGTTCTGTGTGTTCCCCTTCAATTAACAGAGTCATAGCTTAGTGGTTACACAGGTTATTTTAGGACTGCTTGTGACACACCTGTGAGCTGTCCTCAGCAAACATCCATCTGCAAAGATGCCCCACCACTTAGTTATGTCCACACATTTGTCCATACCTGATGTACATCTTACCGTACTGTCAGCATATCACCATATACAGTTGGCAATGATGGGGCTGCATTGCAACTGCATGTTGTAATAAGACACATGTCACCTGCATACATCCGCAACTGCACACGCATGGTAGCTGAACACACACCACTACATATACATGTGTGTAGGTCCTACATTCCTGTCATTTGGCCATGTTTGTAGGCATTGCAATTGGTGGACATGTGTAATGACATACATGACACATGGACCATTATATGATATGATAGTTGCCATGGGTGACCAGTACAGAGGGAATGTTAACTCCGTCAGCATTGATATCACACCTTATGTACTGTTAGCATTCAGCAGCCATGGACCTACCTTCCATGTGCATGTGTGTAATTGCTGTAGCCACCTGTCTGCAGAAAGGACAACAACAGCTATGCTATATACATATGTGTTGTGTGTGTGTGGCATGTACATATCCATGTCAGGTACATGTATGTCATATCCAAACATGAGGGTGTTTACTGGTGTACAGCAACAGTCATCTGTTACTGCTGTATATAACCAAGGCCCCCTGGTATGTGTACAGCCGACCTGGTTACAAACAGTGGTATCATTGCATAACACATGATGCAACTGTGTCAGTGCATGGGTAGTCTGCACAGTTGATGTAGAGCTAGGTGCAGTCCACTGGTCAAAGGTCACATGGTGTTGTACTATTATATGTCCTACCACATATTTGGATGTGTGTCGCTGGTCCAAGGCCATGGTGATGTCCGAGGGATACATCCTAAAATGCAGCTTTTGACACTGTGACCTGCACCTGACACATCTGTGATGCCTTTTGAGGGTGTACTGGTCAGTACATGTGAGTGGCCTTCATGTACATGGGGACACCACCACCTGGAGTGGTCCATACCTGTGTTATGGCCCACATGTCTGGTTGCAAGGTATACAGTGGTAGTGCTATTGTGTAGTACTGAGCCTTCAGCCAGGTGTTACACACTGCACAGATGTCAGTATTCCCCATTGTTGGATCTACAGTGAGCAGCTGTGATTATGAACGCTACACATCTAGCACTGTTTAGCATATGCATACAATGCAGTTGTCCTCTAGGTGTCAGGGTGTTATCCTGGGTTCAGGACATTCGACTATGAATGGCACTATATGGGGGAAGTAGCCACTCCTGGCAGGACATCACCACAGGTGGTAGTATTGTGCTTGGTATAGAATGGTACATCTCAGGTGACAGACAGCAGCAGACGTTGTGTAGAAGACTGGTGTCAAGTATATGTAGTGCAGCGTTCCTGCTAACAATGACAACTATTGACACTGGAGTCCATTACAATGTGTTGTTCACGTCTAACTGTAATAGCATGGCCACTGTGCCCTTCCATGTTTAGAATCAGAGTGTATACAAAACAGCCCTGTGCTACTAATTGTGTGAGCATGCCCAGTATAACCTTGTGTAGATGGACACATAGTGCATTCCGAACGGCCATGTGCTTAAGTGTGTAAGCATGCCCTGTGACACCTTGTGTCAGTTATGTGCCTCTATGTGTATGGGTATGGCCATTGTAACCCTGTATAGCGATAGTAGTCGTCCATTCAACAGATGGCCATACTCCACTTCAGGATGGATTCCTACATTGAACACACAGGTTCAAACATCCTAACTGCCAGCATCCATGTTGATGTCCACATTCCTAGAAGGTCATAATGACAGTCTTGAAAGGTGTAGTCTCTGTGGCGTGACTCGTATCTATGTAGTATTGTAATAGTGATCTGTAGATAAGCAGTTGTTCTGATCCCACCACTGGCGTGTGTGTTTGCCTCCATCTGCCTGGAGACAGAATTATGCTTTTACACTGCTCACACTTCCATACAATTCCTATCACCAACTTTGGCAATGCTGATGTTGTCACCCATCTAGAAGTACACCTGTGTGAGTGCTGTGTTCCAGTAATCTCGGTAGTGCATTCTGTAACTGCGTAATGTTGTAGTGTGATAAGGTAGTTAGGTCGCTGCCCTAATCCCAGGCATGCCAAGTGTGTGTGTGTGTCTCTGTCTGCCTAGAGACAGAGATATGCTTTTACACTGCTCACACTCCATCCAATTCCTATCGCCAACTTTGGCAATGCTGATGTTGTCATCCACCTAGAAGTACACCTCTGGGAGTGCTGTGTCCCAGTAATCTCCATAGCGCATTCTGTAACTACATAATGCTGTAGTGTAATAAGGTTGTTAGGTTGCTGTTCTAATCCCAGGCATGCTAACTGTATGTGTGTGTGTGTCTCTGTCTGCCTGGAGACAGAAATATGCTTTTACACTGCTCACACTCCATACAATTCCTATCGCCAACTTTGGCAATGCTGATGATGTCATCCACCTAGAAGTACACCTCTGGGAGTGCTGTGTCCCAGTAATCTTGGTAGTGCATTCGGTAACTGTATAATGCTGTAGTATTTTAAGGTAGTTAGGTCGCTGTTCTAATCCCAGGCATGTCAACTGTGTGTGTGTGTGTCTCTGTTTGCCTGGAAAAAGAAGTATGCTTTTACACTGCTCACACTCCATACAATTCCTATCACCAACTTTGGCAATGCTGATGTTGTCACCCACCTAGAAGTACACCTCTGGGAGTGCTGTGTCCCAGTAATCTCGGTAGCGCATTCTGTAACTGCATAATGCTGTAGTGCGATAAGGTAGTTAGGTTGCTGTTCTAATTCCAGGCATGCGAACTGTGTGTGTGTGTGTGTGTGTGTGTGTGTGTGTGTGTGTGTGTGTGTGTGTGTGTGTGTGTGTGTGTGTGTGTCCGTCTGCCTGAGGACAGAATAATGCTTTTAGACTGCTCACACTCCATACAATTCCTATTGCCAACTTTGGCAATGCTAATGATGTCACCCACCCAGAAGTACACCTCTGGGAGTGCTGTGTCCCAGTAATCATGATAGCGCATTCTGTAACTGTGTAATGCTGTAGTGTGATAAAATAATCTGGTAGGTGTTCTATTCCAAGGCATGGCAGGTGTGTGTGTTTGCCAGTCATTACCTATGTGTTGCTGGCTGTGAGTGGCTAGCCACTGGATGTGTTGAGGAGCATGTTTTGTTGTTTCCCTATATATTGCCCATAAATGTCACAATCAGCCAAGAGACTGGTTCGACAAGACATACCCATACATTTGGCAATAGGCCTGGTGAGTAAAGTCAGCAACCCTTATATTACCCTGAATATGGTCTGAAACCGTGTGTCACACAGAAGCACACTTGCCTTGGGATTAACACCTGTACATAATACAGGAGGCGCTGGTGGTTTCCTTTTCATTCTTATCTAATGCTTTGGTGTCACGAGGTTTGCTCTTGAGATGTATATTCTATATCTACGTATGTGTGTGTGTATATATATATATATATATATATATATATATATATATATATATATATAGATATATATATATAGATATATATATTAACACACATACATCTACGTAATGGAATATATGTCCTATACTGTTGAATTCCTGTGCTGGATGATCTGTACGTGATAACCTCTGATGTATGTATATCTGCCATGGCTTAGTGGTACAGCATATCATCTGTGGTGTGCAGGGTCCTGATTTTGAGCCTTGCAGAGGCCGGTTGTTTTGTTGCTGGGCAGAACAAGGGCCATTGAATATGGTGTGAGTAAGGAGCTTTCAAGCAGTTGTGTGCGAATCTGCACGACAGTAAGCAGTGGTTAGTTTTGGGGAGGCTCAGTTTAGGTCATATAACTATGCATTAGAAAGCAATACTATGCAAATGAGGTAAAGGATAGTTAATCCCAGTTATCCCCAGGGTGTGATGCAGGTCCCAAGAGTGTATGTGTATAGATATCCGGGTGCAGGACTCAGATATAGGTGGCATCATGGGGGGGGGGGGTTGTCAGGCATACTGTACGTGGATTGGAGCTCTGTGGCTCGGGATTGCTCCTAGCTTAGCATGGCTAAGCTAGGGGTGTGTCTATACCTGCCTAGTGCAATTTGGAGGGACAACAGCAACAGGAGAGTAATCAAGGTGAACTAGCTGAGCTAACAGGTGATATGTATCAGACTCAGCCGATTACAGGGGAAGCAGACCAGCCCATCCCAGAACACTACTTCAGACTAAGCAAATACCGTCCCCTCTGGTTTTTCCACACTCTACACCACCGGTGTATACATGCGGGGAAATTTTAACAAACAAACCTACGAAATGAAAAGGGCTGCAGCAGGCAGCATAGACCAACATCTGCAAGAGGCTGAGGGTGGTGAAGATGTGAATGCTGCCAAACAGCCCTCAGTGAGGAGACAGAAAAGAGTGTACAGGCCCAGGGTAACCTACCAGGGGCTACATGAGCTAGAGATAGTGGAGCGCTATAGGGTGGACAGAGACCTCCTACAACAGATTGTTGAGCTGTGCCGGCCACACCTGACACATCCAACAGGCCGAGGGGAACCCATCCCAGTGGATACCAAGGTATGTGTAGGTCTAGGTATACTAGCCACAGGTACCTGTCAAAGCACAACTGGGATATCATGGGGATCTCACAGGCATCAGCATCCAAGGTATTCCACCAGTTCCTGGATGCCATGTCAGCACATGCCAGTGAGCACATACATTTCCTCAACACACGTGAGGTGCTGACCAGCAATATGTGTCTCTTCCACCAAATGGCAGACTACCCTGGGTAGTGGGTGCTATAGCCTGCATGCACGTACCCATCAAAGCACCATCCAGTGAGCAGGGTAGGGCCTACATCAACCGCAGAGGCATCCCCTCCATCAACTGCCAGGTCGTATGTGATGCCCAGGGCATTATAATGAATGTGTGTGCTGGCTGCCCTGGAAGCTATGACGAATCAGAAATATGGCATCTGATGCAACTGTACCGCAGCTTTACCAATATGGACATCCCCTACGGTCACCTAGTGGGGGATGCTGGGTACCCACTGGAGCTGTGGCTGATAGCACCCATCAGAAAAGCACACACACCTGAACAACAATGCCATAATGAGGCACATGCACAAGCCAGACATATAATAGAGCATGTGTTTGGGATGTTCAGGTCACAGTTCCGGTGTCTGGACACATTTGGTGGAGCCTTGCGGTATTCACCAGCTACATGCACCTGAATTGTTATGGTATGTGCTATGCTGCACAATATGATCCTGTGGAAACAGCTGCAGCAGGAACAGCATGGGGTGGGGCCACACAGCCCCCCACCAGTGCCAAGGCCTGTACAGGCACAGAGTGACTCAGAGGAGGAACAACCTGAGCCTGACCCAGTAGGCGGAAGGAGGCATGCCCAGTATGACCTGGCCTTGGCAAAGAGGCAAAGCATAGCATATGCACTGACACAGTAGGGACTCAGGGAATGTCACCCTCTCTGACTCGCACAGACAGTAAAAGGGATGCCAAACATGCACTACCTGTGCTCAGCCATGTATAGGGAGTGTACTATGTGCATCCAACATAGGCAGCCCTCCAGCACCATCCTCAAGTCTGGCACACCCTCAAGGTAAGTCAATCAACCAACCAATTGGCAGACGTATTATAATGTGTTGGTACCTGTAGCTATGGTATGGATGTGAGCATGCAAGGGAATTGGGTGGCCAAATATTTAGCAGCAAACAGTAGACGCCATAGTGGCACCATGACATCTGTAGCACATACTGGAGTCACCATAGTAGCCAGTGGCACACAGGGTGACAAAACCCACTGTGGGTAATGGGCTGAGCATCATGTGTGTCCATACAGCCCACACAAGTCTCAACCAGCTGGACAGGTGTAGACTAACACAAACAAATGCTGTACTATGGCCTCTGAATGTGCCCTATGGGTAACCCCTAACCCCTCCTACAGACCCACACAGACAGACTACTGCAGGCCAGGCAGTTGGATGTAGGTTGTGAAGGTTAGGAAGTCAGAAACTAATATGTTGGTAATTAAAGCTAAGATCTATAGTACACTGGTATGCCTCTAGCCAGCACAATAGGTAGGTCTACACACTGAAATGGAGTGCCTGACATACCAGTACAGTACTAGCAAATGTGTACAAGTGTCAGGTGTGCCCCCCATCCAACGTACACATAGAGCAATCGGGTGTCCCCCCCACTATGCAGAACTGTAGCAACAGTCAATGCCACATGACCGATGGATACCATGCTGATACAGCATGCCACCTGTAAGTGTACAACACAAAGGTCAGCACCACAGTACAGACTACCTGGACATGTAACACATGCGATACAGTTGCCCATACTGGGCATGATCACACACTTGAAGGTATGACGGCAATGTCAGTCGACAACATACTGAATGGTCATACTGGGCATGCTCACACACTTAAACACATGTAGGCCAGGTCTGCAAGCACCAGTGGTCCAGACATATCTGCCGGTACATTCCTATACTGTTGAATGACTGCGCTGTATGATATGTGTGTGGTACTGTCCGTTGTCTGTATATCTGCCATGGCATATTGGTAATTCACATTAGCTGTATGCGCAGGGTCCTGGTTCCAACCCTTGCAAAGGACATTTATTTAATTGCAGGGCAGAACAAGCCCATTGGATATGGAGGGAGTAAGGCACATTGAAGCAATTGGGGGCAGTTGTGTGTGGGTTTGTGTGGTGTTAAGCACTGCTGACCTCTGGTTACAGCTTCTTACACTTGGTTAGTCTCTACATTGCTTTATCAGTGCAATACTCGCATACTGGTAGCCAAACACGCTTACACTCGCTCGCTCCCGCACTTGCAAATGCACCAACATTGGTGCTTGCATCTGTCACTCACACCCCTGGTTGGGAGCGAGGACCACACTATTCCCCTTGTGATGCCTATTACATCGGACTACATAACTGCAGTATTGGGAATGGCTGCCCATTAGGCGATGGCATGGCATTCGACTGTACGGAATCAGCGGCCTGTCCAGTGAGTTAATCATATTATTTGTGTGTTCCTCATACAATCTGCTCCCATCTGGCTGATACATGGGAACTGATACTCTTCAATTCAGACAAGTAATTGTGTTTTAGGAGCCACATCCGTCAGCTGAGTCATGCTACTGCATACCTATTGTAGGTTTGCCACCTTTTAAATTGGCCAAGGTGGGACTTTAGGGTTAACACATGTCCCACTTTGGAAGGGACAGTCCCTCCTTAGGCAGTTGTGTCCTGCGAAAATAATCAAGACATAGCAAATGTCCTGATTACAGGACAATGTTATATTCTAAGTTTCTTTAATAGTTGCATGAAACAGTTATTTTATATATGACATTTCTATATGTTATGTGAAGTAGTTTAAGCAATTCAAACTAGACTAAGCTTTTATTTGTGCAAATAAGTATAGT
This sequence comes from Protopterus annectens, assembly GCF_019279795.1. Lineage (NCBI taxonomy): Eukaryota > Metazoa > Chordata > Ceratodontiformes > Protopteridae > Protopterus > Protopterus annectens. The sequence goes on from NC_056741.1 coordinate 1,453,923,952, forward strand.
TCTGTACTATGCACTGTTGTAGATATGTTTTGTCCTGGAAAGTCTGACATTTCTACAGAACATGTCCCACTTTGGCCATCTGGAAAGGTGGCAACCCTATAGGACCTGTATGTAGAGATGTCAGATTTTGCAGGGCAACACATACCCACAGTCAGTAGAAAGGAGAGTACTTCACTGTTTTGCCTAAATAAAAGGTTATTCTTGTAGCATTATAGTTGCTTATACTGTTTCTTATAACATTTAGGTGTTTCAGATACAAACTAATTGTTTTATGCAACTACTACAGACAATATAGGAAATCTTTGCCCTAGATCACAGGACATTTGACATAATTACATTTACTTTGCAGGACACAACTGCCCAAAGCGGAGTGTCCCTCATAAAAGTGGACAGGTGGTAACCCGACCTATTATTCTATCATCTTTCTAAGGTAGTTTGCGGAATATGAGCTTTCTGTCACTAGCAGACCTCTCATACGAATGGAGAAGAATGAACACTGAATCAGGGACACATTTAGATGTTTGGTTCTATTAACCTGACACATTGACAGTCCCAGAGCATATGTATTCATACACACTGTCTGAGGTACATGCTGTTTATGACTCTTACATGTTGTCATTATTTGTTACGTGTATTCTGCCACCTGTCCTCTTAATACCACTAGTTCTAGGAGGGTTTAGTTGGGACTGTGTTAGATTCTGATTTACAATCACAGACGTCCCTGTTAATCGGGGACAGTTCAATGATATGGTCCTTATGTGTTCCCACAATGATTTACGGACTATCCGGTAGATGTGCTCTAAAGGTTTGGGAGGTATGGGCGTCTGCTATACCCACATAGGAATATTAATTACATCCATGGGGCGGTACTAATACATCTTTGCCAGCCAACACCTGCACACCTAGGCCCATAATCGCATACCCATGGTTCCCCTACCTGACACTCCTTTACAGCACTCATCCTTATTGTGAGTGCAGGTGAGGTATGAACACACCCCTACACACTGCCTACTCTCCCAATGTCAGGACACATGTCATGCGTTGTGCCAACCCATGTGTTATCAGGCTTGCACAACCTACTGTTCTGTGTATAGCTACATCCTGGTCACATCAATCATTACTGGGCTTGGCTACAAGAACAGAATTTTTGGTGTTCCACAAGGGACATCGCTGTCCATGTTTAAAGTGTAGACCTTGTAGATCTGTCCCACTGGTAGTTTCCTGCCGGTGGTCTGGGAAGCAATGGTGTATTTACCTTTATTGCGTGTCTGTATGTCTCACCAGCCTAGCTAGGGGTGGGGGGGGGGTGGGAGGTAGACATTTGTTTATTGCACCTCCCACCAACATATGCTCGGTCTGAACATATGTTACCCGTAACTGCTGTAACGTAACCTAGGTATATACATGTGTATATTTACTGTAACATATATATATGTATATATCTATGTGCATTGATATATACAGATATATCTGCATATGTATGCATACATGCATATTTATATCCTGCTGTGTATATATATATATATATATATATATATATATATATATATATATATATATATATATATATATATATATATATATATATATATATATCTATTTGTGTGTGTATATATGAATGTATATACATCTGTGTGTCTGTTGACCAATACATTCCCCACTCATATGCACTTACACATGCGTAATGGTGTTTATATATGCTTCACCAGCATACTAGTGCCTTAGTTATTATGACACCGACACTTCACTCAGGTTATCTTGTAATCGGTATTTAGCATGTTATACAAAGGACAGATGTTGCAATATGTTCATGTATGGATTCCCGATGGTAATTGGAATATAATACTTTGTGATTTGACCTGTCCCTCATCTGCACAGTGTATTATTCCATCTACTGTCGATGTTTGTATGTGCACATTCCTATTATTTATGTCAACAAATGGAATGCATGTGTTACAGAGAATCTACTTCAACATACTGTTGTCTGAATGTATTGATGCATATATACCTATTACGTACTAGCTGACCTCCACGGGGCAGTCCATTAGAACCAGGCTATCCAACCCTGGCACGCCTGGATCCATAATTGCATACCCATAGTTCCTCCACCCCACCCATGTTGGATTTACATGCGTAACAGCCATTATCCACTTGTTATCGCATCCATGACACACCTTTACACATTGCCCTCTCCAGAGCATTTGGGGCCCTACACACATTATGTCCTGCCTCGTGTATTCACAGGGTCTCCCGCCATGTATATTTACACATATGTGCCTTTCCTGGTGTTATGGATTACAGCCATTTGCGCTATACAGTTTTAGGTGGTCCCAGCATGGACTACATTCTGTCTATGTGTAAAGTAGACTTAGCAGTTCAACGATGTTATTCCCACTGGTTTCAGAACCCTGCCTGTGGTGTGAGTAGCGGTGCTCTGCTCACCCTGGGCAGCTTTATATGACATATGCTGACAGCACTATATAATACCTTAATTGCTCTCGATTCCCTTCAAATCCCTTGTGTATGCTTTATTGTTATGGCATTCATTCTTTATATATATATATATATATATATATATATATATATATATATATATATATATATATATATATATATTTTCATGTCTGTAGATATATATCTATACACACATATATATGTGTGTGTGTGTGTGTGTGTGTGTGTGTGTGTGTGTGTGTGTGTGTGTGTGTGTGTGTGTGTGTGTGTGTGTGTGTGTGTATATATAGATATATATATATATATCTATATATATATATCTATATATATATATCTATATATATATATATATATATATATATATATATACACACACATATATGGGTCTACCTGACATGGTCGACAGTTCATATGGTTGACAGTTTATTTGGTCGACAGTTCATTTGATCGACAGCATTTTAGGTGGGGGGCTTCGCCCCCACCCCCCCAATGTGGGGACTGTGCCCCCCACCCCCCCGTAACTATATATATCAACTCCAGGGTTGCACAACATTGGGGAAGGGGGCAAATCTGCTTGTCGACCAAATGAGTGTCGATTATATGAACTGTCGACCATGTCAGGTAGACCTATATATATATATATATATATATATATATATATATATATATATATATATATATATGTATATATATGTGTGTGTGTGTGTGTGTGTATATAAATTACATCTGTACATACAAACATACATTTCCTATGCTGGGAGCTGCTTACACCCGCGCAGGCGCACTTGCTACTTACAGTGCGTTACATATGTTTACTGCCGCTTATTTGTGCTTACATGTGCCTTATTCGTTATGACAGTACCACTTTGATTGAAGGGATCTGGTTAAAAACCCCATGCAATACACACATTCACTTTTACATGTTTAAATGTTGGCTTTACAGCAGAGCGACATTCATTCCACAAGGAAAATTATATGAGCTATAGTCGAACTTGAACTGTGAATGCCTTTACGTTAGGTGGATGCTCTAACCACTACACTTTGGTGTTCTGCTTCATTTATATGTATACCCATGGTTCATAGCTACCAGAACACATGCCTCAACACTTCATTTACACAGCAAGCATCCATTTTCCTGTTGGGAAAACCACACTACTACACATGCACCATTCCCTGTTCCCTACTGCTCTGGACCCATGACGCATGTTGACTCACTCCGAGGATATTCAGTCCTTCAAAGCCTATAGTCCTGGCACATATGTGTGTTTGATTGTCAGAGTGTTCATGTGGTCATCTGGGTTTAGGCTTGTCTGACTGGGGAGTGGAACAGCCCTGCACCTGTTCAGATTTAGCATGTGGGCAATGTTACTCCAACTGTTAGCATCTCACCTGTGGTTAGAAATGCAGGGAGTTTGTCAGCCTCTGGCCAGCTATATTCCTTCACATTCATTATGATTGCTTTCTTGTTCCCATGTTCATAGCTTATTCTTGTAGGTTTTTAGTTGCATATTCAGTTTCTTATGACATTTAGGTGTTTCAGATGCAGAATAACTGTTTTATGCAACTATTATATAAATATAGGACATATTTCTGTCATTAAATCTCAGGACATCTGCCATTTGACACTATGTGTACAGGACACAACTGGCCAAAGATATATATATATATATATATATATATATATATATATATATATATATATATATATATATATATATATTGTGTGTGTGTGTGTGTGTGTGTGTAAGTACGCATGCTTACACATCTATGTGATTTAATTACTTTGATCATACTGTTGAATGACTGTGCTGTCTGCTATATTTGTAATAACATCAACGTTAGGTATAACTGCCGTGGCTTAATGGTAAATCACATTGATTGTGATGTGTAGGGTCCTGGGGTTGGGCCTGGCCGACACGGTATATTGCGTTGCTGGGCGGAAGAAGGGCTGTTGGACAAAGGGTGAGTACAACACTATTCAGCTGCGGTTTTCCATTTAACCACCGATTCACGTCACTCAAAATCCGTCTACATTCTTACTGTGATAAATCACCCCAGTTCACATTTAATTGGCTTTATATCGTTATACAGCATAAAAATAGCAAGATATGCTCGTATACGGATTACCCATCGTAAATGGTGTGTGCTGCAGTTGAACTGGCAATGTCTGCCTGATAGTCGGATGTTCTAACCACTACACTATTGGTGTTTTGCTTCATTTACATGTATGCCCATGGTTCATAGTTACCCGAACACACGCCTCAACACTTCACTAACACAGCAGGCATACAATTTCCTGTTGGAAAAACCACACTACTACACATGCACCATTCCCTACTGCTTTAGACATGTCCCGTATGTTGGCTCACTCCAAGTATATTCAGACATCCCAAGCTTATAGTCCTGGGACATACGTTCCTGTCATAGTCAGGGTGTTCAATTAGTCTTTCGATTTTCGGCTCGTCCAGCTGTTGACTGGGACTGCCCTGTACCTGTTTGAAGGTCAGACTTAGCACGTGGACATAGTCAGTTCCATGTTTAGCATCCTACCTGTGGTTGGGGATGCATAGGTGTGCTCCTCTCTGGCCAACTTGATATGACAGCACTAAATATTACGGGGGGTTTCCGCTGCTTTTTCCCTTCACATTTGTTATGACTGCTATATTGTGACCATGTTCATTCTTCATATATTATATATATATATATATATATATATATATATCTTTCTGCACATATACATGCATATGCACCTACATGCCTATTTACATTTCCCATACTGTTGAATGACCGCCACTTACCGTTGCGCATACACGCTTGCATACCCACTTACTTCTAGGGTTGCCACCTTTTCAAATGGCCACAGTGGGACATATTCAGGACACACATCAGAACTTACAGGCCGACACATACCCGCGGTCAGTAGAAAGGATAGAACATTACTTTTATGCCTAAATGAGAGCTTATTCATGTAGTTCTTGCAGTTTAGTTGCTTATTCTGTTTCTTGTAACATGTAGGTATTTTACATACAGAAATAACTATTTTATGCAACTATTACATGAAATATGGGACATAATTATGTTCTACATTCCCAGGACATTTGCCATTTGTAATATCTTTGTTCAGGACACAACTGCCCAAAGAGGGACCATCCCTCGCAAAGTTGGAAAGGTGGTAACCCTACTTATGCCTGCTTTAAAGCACCTTAATCACTCTATATCCAACTGCCGTTATTGTGACCTTCATATAAAATTAGCCCTTGCATGGCTTGGACTCAGGAACAGGAACACCATAGTCACTGGTTTTACCACTAAACCATCCATGATACATTCTCTGTGGATGGTAATTGGGGTATATGACTTTACTACTGCCATTCCAGAGTACTGGCAAAAAATGTGACAGTTGGGTGGTGTACATGTTACTATGCATATGTTTCTGAGATGCATATGTACACATTTGCAAGTATACATATTTATGGATTGGATACATACTTGACAACTACCTATATGCATGTATGTGTGATGTGTAGCTATGCAAATATACCTATGTACGTTTATAGATATATGACTACATATCTGGAGCTATACATGGCCATGTATATGAACGACTGCATACGGGAGGTACCTGTGCCATTTCTATACAGGGGTTGTCTGCATCATTACGACGAGGAACCTGGACGGGGTATACAATTTGTGGACATGTACTATTTGGAAGATGGCTATGGGGATGCTTCATGTGAACATGTGTAAGGTATATATTCCCATGGGGAGACAAAATGTTTGCATCCCTGAGACTGCCTAAGGTAAGACTGCCTACTAGATATGAGTAGGGGTCACTGTGGGCAGATATGGCTGCGCCAAACTAGCAGCCCGAGTATGGGTGGTATTGGTGGATGTTCAGGAGGGGGGGGTGCTGTGGAGGGGATGATGGGTATTCAATTATGTATCCAGGTGTGTTGGGGTTGGATGGCTGAGTTCAGGCCAGACCATTATGTGGGTGTGAGCCGCTAACGTTTCTGTACATGTGTATCACGCTTTTTAATGTTCATACGTTTGTGGGATTGTGTTCTACAGTATGGCCTGTCAGGTTGTATTGCGGATGTAAATGTTTGCTCTTTATTTTTTGTTTTTTTCTGATTCACCCACTGCTCCCTCGTACACCTCCAGTTCACCTATTGTGCATCCTACCCAGTATACACTTGGCAAATTATTGCATTACCCGTCACCCTCCACCCCCATATTCCACACACACCATCCATCCCTTCTCTGGTTGATAGCCCATGGCACAGACGACCAAACACATTGCATACACTACATATCTCTGGTACCAATATGGATGTGGGGACTACCATAGCATTTTTGATCTTCCACATGCTGTACTTCACGCACATAGGTACACGCAAATATTTGTCTTTCGTGACATGATAGGTAGACCCGGGTAATACCCGTTGATCTTTGGGCTGTCCAGACAAGGACAACATGGACCGCGAATGGGCAGATATTGAGCGAATGCTCTGACCATTGGTAGGGTTGCCACCTATTCAAATGACCGAAGTGGGACATTTTCGGGACACACATCAGATTTTACAAGCCAACACATACCCACGATCAGTACAAAGGATAGTACTTTAGTTTTATGCCTAAACAAAGGCTTATTGTTGTAGCAGTTAACTTGCTTATTCTGTTTCTTGTAACATTTAGGTATTCTACATGCAGACATGCATATTTTATGGAACTATTACATAAAATATGGGACATAATTATGTCCTACAATCACAGGACATTTAACATTTTAATAATTCTGGTAAGGACACAACTGCCCACAGAGGAACTGTCCCTCAGAAAGTGGGATGGGTGGTAACCCTAACCATTGGGCTAGGCTTAGCATAGTGCGGCGACATGCTAACATGCTGCAGTTTACTTCCACTTGGTATAACAATCAACACTACAATGGAATACGGGCATGGGGTTTTAAATGTCATTTGTTCGAGGGATGGGGACTCAATATTCAGCTACGTGCCTTTGTGTTTACTTTTTATTTTGGTATTCGCAAAACTGTCTTGTATGCTTTGCATACATTTCAATATCCATGGACACTGACAGGAGTGATTATTATTAGAGGCGGGCTGTACAAGTCAGCATTTTAGGTTGCGTGTCTGCAGCCGACATGTTCACGCCTCCGTGCAGTGCTTAGACACGCCCCCTGCACTCGCGCACATTTCCTACGCACATGGCCATTGCGGCAGCGTGCCGTCATTAATATGCATGTGGCGCTGCTGCACCATCTCTACACCGCACGGTCGGCACAAGGCTAACGCCGCCTTGCGCCAAGCTTCATGAATCCAGGGGAAAGCCTTAACCTTGTGATGAGCATGTACAGGACCATGACTGGTTAAGAAATAGTTTTTTTTTAAACTATTAAGTTTGTCAGACAGTTTTACTTGTGTGTGGATACTATTTCAGAGTTTATCAATGTATTGGGAGTAGAGCAGGTGTGCTGCAACATTATTTGACTTATTTGTAACTAGTAATAATTTGTTACTGGAATGGATGCCCCCTGTTAGACAGTAGGGCAGTAATAAACTTTGTAATGCAGGGCATTTTCCTGGATGATGAATGAGATTGTGTGCTGTAGATAGTTGTGAATATGTTGGATAGTTGCATAACTCAAGCCAGTTTAATTATTTATTTATTTACATGTGTTGACCGGGAAATCTGACTGGGCACAGGTCCTTTTTCAGCAGAGGCCTGGGGAGAATGGCTCCACAATAAATACAACAATTAAAAACAATTAATTACAAGCTACAAGAAGTATAGGTAGGTTTTGTTTAACAATAGTAGTAAACAGTTATAGTTCAAAATGAAAATATTTAGTTAAATGGCACAACGCTTATATCATTGGTGCCATAAAGACTAACAAGTATTTTAATAGCTGAGCTAGCAGCTATTACCCTTGAATAACAGTGGCTAAGATTACAGCTGAGATATAGGTTTACAAGCAATGTATTTGGCTTCAATCCGAGGTAGTTAGAGGGGTGGAAGAAAGGGATTAGAGAGGTTGGGGTAGAGATGTTAGAGAGGTTTGTTACAGGGGCATTTTGCTTTAAGCTATGACAATGGTGAGTCTCATGAGGATGATTGGTGACAAATTTAGATATTTTACTTAAGCAGGAGGCAAGTTTCTTTTTTTGCACACTGTTTAAGTTTGTTACACTCCCTTATCATACCACTACTTAAGACTACTCTAATAGCTACCACTCTTTAAAGTTTTAATACACCAGGTAGGAATTCTCTCCTTCCTTCTCTGTATCAGTCCCTATCACCTTGCTATCGAATTAACATCACCCCCAATCCCTACCTCCTCTTCTAAAACCTACATTTAGTCTCCTTATAATGGTCATATTACCTATGTCTACACACAGAAAACTTCTACTCTGCTATCCTATCCTACTTTTTCTTTTTGTATCCTATGTCTTAACCACCTATGAGCACCACACATTCATTGAAGTTTACCATCCTCTTCAGCAAACTCTTCTTACAACTCATGCAGCCTCCCACAACCACATAAATATCACATCTACATCTACCTATCTACTACCTAAGTATCACAGACTAGCCCACATTACTTATCTCCAATCCAGGAAATCTCTAAACTTTTTCTCTAAAATCCTAAAGCTCAAACATAGACTTCAACTACACCCCCTATTAGATGGCGACATTCATCCCAACCCTGGCCCAAACTATATAGATACTACTGACCCCCATAGTCCACTTCCCTCTACGTCACACATCCCATCAAGATCTTCTAACTCTCTCTTTATAGCACATCTCAATATTCGTAGCATAAACAATAATGTAGCCCACCTTTACACTCTGTTAGCTGTATATTCCTTTGACATCCTATGTCTCACAGAGACATGGCTTAAACTGCAACCCAGGACAATGAAATCACCCCACCTGGATATAATATATTGAGAATTGACCGCAAAACCAAAAAAGGTGGGGGATGTGGCAATATTATATAAATCATGGCTATAAATTACTTCATTTGATGCACAACTACCCACTGACAGTAATGTTGAAACCCTTATTGCCAAACTTCATATCAATGCCTGTAAAGCCATCTATATAATATGTTCCTGTCTCCCTCCTGGAAACAACATTAACACCCCTGGAAATATCCTTAGCTGGCTTTCTGCTAACTTACCTCAAGAATCCATAGTGCTGGGTGACTTTACTATTGACTGGACTAGCTGTAGTTCACCTAAGCCTACTACCCATATTAACCTGTATGGTTTCACCCAAACTATTACCTCCCCAACCAGAACACACAAAGCTAACAACAAAGAAAGCACCTTAGACTGGATCATTGTTAACAGTCATCCTCACACATATAAAACAGGTACACTTCCTGAGGACATCAGCAACCACTCACTAACCTACATAATTAGATACAAGACCAATATTCCCAACCAAACCATATATAGAACTACCAATAGAAATTTTAATCCTGAAAGCTTCCAAACTAAACTTAGGGTATGTGACTGGTCTCCCCTAATATACCCCCAACTTGAGGATGCAATGTTATACGTTAACACCAATTTCCTACAAATCCTGGACAACCACGCCCCTACTTGTGCTATCAGAAACAGGACCAAGACTGCCCCATGGCTTACTAAAGAGACAAGGCATAAAATCCTACTAAGAAATAAAATATGGCCCATATGGAGAACTACTGAAAGCCCAACAGACGATCAAAATTTTAAACAGCTGAGAAACGCTACCAAGAAATCTATACATCTTGACAAAAAAAAAACTTTTACTTTCAGCTCCAGCATAATTATCAGCTCAAATCTCAAAAGTCTTGGTTAGGTATTAACAAACTCTTACAACCAGGCCACTCCAAAACGCCTACCCCATCATGTACCTCCCACAGCAATCCTAAGCATATTGCCAATGCCTTTAATACCTTCTTTACTGAGGCCATTCAATCTCTAGCCAACTCACTACCCCCTGTTAATACTAGCTTGTCACCCTCTACAACTACCTTAATTCCCTCATTTCATTTACAACCAGTTCCAACTTCCCTCATTTGCCACCTCCTTGAAAAACTAAAACCATGCACCCCCTCTGCTGATCAGCTACCAGCTGAATATCTGCAAATTGCAGCAAAGGCAATTGCATATCCCATTTCCATTCTAATAAATAGAACAATTACTGAAGGCACCATCCCATCTGTCTGGAAAATCTCCCATATCATCCCTCTGCATAAGGGCAGTAACTCAGTTGAACTCTCAAACTATTGCCCAATAGCCTTACTCTCTCTGCTAGCAGAAATCATGAAAAAAATGCATCCACAGTCAACTACTAGACCACTTTCTCCAAAACAACTTACTAGCAAACTGTCAGCATGGATTTAGGCCATTCCATAGCACTACAATTGCCCTCTTATCCTTTTCTGATTGCATCAACAAAAATCGCAATAATAACACTCTATCCTCTGCTATCTTTATTGACCGCTCTAAAGCCTTTGACATGGTTAACCATCAGCTACTTATGAACATACTTAATTCCTTCTCACTTGATACTCAGGCACTAAAATAGTTCAAGTCCTACTTAGACAACAGGAAACAAACTGTACTCTGAGACAATAACCTATTCACCCATCTTCCTGTTACCTTGGGTGTCCTTCAAGGCTCCATCTTGGGCCCTCTCCTATTCTCAATTTTTATCAATGATCTAAACATGAATATTCCTCAAGCCACCTGCATACAATATGCAGATGACTCAACATTAATATGCTCGGCTTCTTCCATCTCTGAACTCCAGTCCCTCACCCAAGTAGTATTTAACATAGTAAAAAATTGGTTCCTCCAGCACTGCCTCCTCCTAAATCCCAAAAAAACTAAACTATTACTCTTCACTCCTACACAAAAGTCCTCCAAATTAGACCTCAAAATAATATCTAATAATGGTACTGTCATATCTCCCGACCCAACTACCAAGCTCTCAGGAGTAACTATAGATCACAACCTTACCTTTGATACCCATATCAACACTGCAATAAAGTCAGTGAACAGAAAACTAGGCTCCCTCTATAGGTTAAAACACTTTCTTACTCCAGCAGCTAGAACTACTATTGCCCATACCCATCTTATCTAAACCCTCCTCTATGCCTCTCCCATTTATACCAACCTATCTAAAAACAACTTCAACAAACTTGTAACCTCCTATAATAATATTGCCAGATTTGCCACCGGCTCCTCATTTAGAACCCACCATTGTCATAATCTCAAACAGCTAGGATGGCTGAAACTGCACAATCAGCTTCTCTTTCAACAACTTATTATTGCCCATAAGACTCTTTATCATCCTAGTAATACTCCAATACTTACTACCCTCATCACCCCCTACAAAAATCTTGAAATCCTTTGCTCATCAAATAAATTATTATTTTCCACACAAATCTAACAATAGGGTTAGGGACTCTCTGTTCTCCAACACAGTGGGGAAAACCTGGCACCTGCTTTCCAGTGAACTCACCTCTCTCTCTTCTACACCACATTTCAAAAGGCAACTTAAAACATACCTCAAGGCTCACTGGCTTTGCCCATGCACCAACCCAGACTAATATTCTCCTACCTGTCATTCTCACCTTATATTGATTTCGCTCTGCTGCATTATTGACTATCTTCTCATTAACCTTGAGAGTACGACTTAGTCTGTGTTTACTTAGTCCTTTCTTAGTAACTATTTCAAAGTTTTAACCTGCTCACAAAGCTTTCTACATTAGGAATATGTCCCTAGTATCTGTATCACCATTAAAGTCTCTTTCTTAAAGACACTACTATAGAAGCTGGACTTTATCTGCAAGTTTCATACATGTTGCCAGCTTATGTATATTTGTCTTTCCTTCTTTTTATATGTTAAATATTTGATCTCTAAGCCTAGTTATAAATTCATTCTAGTCTTAAAAAGTACCCTAGCAGATGTTTCATATTGCTTTCTAGTGTTACAAATATGTTGTACTTATGTTATGTTTATTATTATCTGTGTTGGAGCTTTTCTCCCCGGGCATCCACTGAAAATGGACATATATACAGTTGGAGTAGCCCGGTCAACAAATGTAAAATAAATAAATAAAAATTAGGATAAGATTGGCATATAAGAGAGTTGGCAATAAGAAAGTGGAGTCTAGAGTTTTTATTGCAGTATCTGTAAGGAATCCATTGATCCTATAAATAACTTTACTAAGATGTTAGAATGGATTTAACTGTTTTTAAATAATTAGAAGAGATATTGAATTTTAGGGAATAAATTATTTATTTTTTTTTTTATTATTTATATTTATTGTTCAATTAACCTACAATACAGGCACATTAGTCAGACCTTTTTTTTTTTTTTTTTTTTTGCTCTTCAGTTTTTTTTTTTTTCTTCACTGCTATAAAGGGAGCCTAGTTTCTGGTGTGTCGATTTAATGGTGTGCAGTATATGCTGGTCATATTTGAGACTGTCATCTATTATACGCCTAGACATCTACTGTGAGTTACAGTTTCAATGACAGTATTTGCTGATTTTATGGTAAAAGATAGTGGTTGAATTTGACAACTTTTTGAGGTAAAAAAACATTGTTAGTTTTCCTGGGGTTGAGTAGGTTTGATTCTTTGAACCAGGTTTCTATAGAGGTGAAAGATTTTTGGGTAATATCTTGGAGCTTATTTATTGTTGAGGCTGTGAATATTAATGCTGAGTCATCTGCATACGGAACTAAGCTAGCATGGTGAGTGGAAGTAGTGTGAAGGTCATTAATAAATATATTCAATAACAGAGGAACCAGGACCCAGGATAGAGCACTGAGGGACACCTGTAGTAATTAATTGAAAGGGTGAGTAGGTTTGTTGCCATTTAATGGCCTGTTGCCTTCCAGATAGGTAGCTAAGAAACTACAACAAGGAGTATTGTGAAAGTCCTATTTAGTAGAGTCGAATGAGTAGTTGCTGGTTTGAGACAGTATCAAATGCCTTTGACAGATCTAAGAATATGGTAGACACAAGCAGATCATCATTTCTATGTTGGTTTATTATATTGGAAAAATGCAGTACAGGTGCTGTGCTGGGGCCTTAAGCCACATTGTGTTTTTGAAATCAGGTTATTTAAGGTTAGGTATTTCATCAGCTGCATATGGATGCATTTCTCTAATATTTTGGTGAGGGGGAGAGAATCACTATTGGTCTGTAGTTATTAAACTCTGTAGATGTGTCACCTTTATGCAGTGGTATAATGTAGGATTTTTTTCCACAGCAATGGGACATATCTTTCTGCTATTGATTAGTATGGGCACAAGGAAAGCTATGACTTCTGTGGCCATTTTTAGGTAGTCTGATGGTAGTTGGTCTACAGCTTTAGTCCAGTACCTGCTTCACTCATAATGAAGAGCTGTAGGTGGTTTTGATTAGACAGGGTAAGAGTGAGGGGGCAGATGTATTAGTGTCTAAGAGAGCATAATGGTTGAATAAAGTAGGAATTAAACTGTCTCCAAGGTACTAAGGAAGTCATTCTATATTACTCAACTTATAAGTAAGGCCATGGCATCTAGGTCCAGGTAGGTTTTCATGCCACTGTATTTGGCCTTAATCAGATCCATCATGGAATCTAATACTCCCTTCAGTATGTATCTGACCAGGCACAGACAACAACTGGAATGTCCACATATGTTCTTCATGAAAAGGATACAGGGAGTAAGCACAATGTCCCATGCAGATAGCCTCAAAGGCATCTCTCTATACTCTTTTTACATACTGCAGAGAAGGTATCTATGCATGGTATGCATGGCATCCTTGGATCCCAGTCTAATGAGACCTTTTACATATTATCAGAATGAACAGCATCAGTACTACACTTTGCTTACAAGAAATAGGACATTGAGGGACAGGTATGTATCTCAGAGAATTCTCATTCTCATAGGTAAGTACTAGTCTCCCTGCCCTTGCAATCCACTCTAAGCCTTGCCAGTTTCTCTTTTGTACTTGAAATGACTATCCCATTGGGTACAGATTGGCCTTACACATCCTATGGTCAATAATTATATACTACCTCTAATAAGAATAACTGGGATCATACCATAGATGATTTGAGATGACCCATGCATGGGATAAAGCATTTGGGAGCTGCACTGTCCATTAGTAGTACAGGGAGCAGTCCTGGGTGACCAAATGTCATACCACTTTCAACAAAGTGCTCAGCACTCTTATTGCTGCATTTGTAGCATGCTTGGGAAGCCTTTATTTTGCATTTCTTAACTTGGATTGTCAGACTGGGTATGTGAACCTCTTTTCAGCAGAGGTCTAGGGAGAAAAGTTCCACTTGCAAACAGCAATATACTATACAAGCTTTACATGGCAAATAGCAATAGTAATACATAGTAAGAGTATGCAGGATACATAACAAACAGGAACAAAACACAACATGCAAGTCTTTACATATAAAGTCATATCTTTATACATGTGCAAAAAAAAAACAAAAAAAAAGCAAAAACAAATATGCATTTATCTCTCTGCAGTGCAGTACTGGATGTGTGGCCAGTGGTAATGGTAATGTGGCCTTTTTACATTTAAGTGAGGTTTGGGCATTTTTAATTCAGTCTGATGAAGTATGTTCATATGGTAAGATGAAAGGGATTACTGATTTATTGAAGTTTTATATGTTTTTTTCATATTCCCATGTTAGATTTTCAGTTCCAAAGAGAAAAGTTGTGTTTAGTGTGGACTTGAATGTCTTTCCACGAGGGAATGGCAGACATCTTATATCTGTGAGGTATAAATGTCATTTTCATTTCCTCGGTATTCAGCCCTGTAATGACTGAAGCTCATTTTCCATTTTCTTGTGCACCTGTATGGATGTATTTTATGTTCCTTTTTTGTCTTTTCTCCATGGCTGTGCTACCATGGAGTCAGTTTATTTAAGAGGGTATGGGGGTTAAATCTTCCCAAACATGGGGCATGTTCCTCTGTAAAGGATCTAATGAGGTACATTGTTAACCAATCTGTTTCATCTGATTTAAGCAATAGCAAGAGTAAACTCAGGAAAACTTAAGGAGAACAGTTCATTATGGATGGTGTACTGCTACATAAGTTGCCTCCTACTCCTAACACCACCATCACACCAGAATACTGGAGTTAAAAAGTAACATCCCAAGTGAACATTTAGCACCTGTCAAAGGAGCAAAGAGGACTAGGGATACAAGTTAGATTGTTTGAAGGTGGAGATCATTACTAAAATAGCAGTGTCTTAGCCTGCAATTCTAATTAACTTTAGTTGCAAGTAGTGTTCATTCATGGGCTACTTTCGTACTCTGGTCTTGTTTCTATAAATGCATGTATTTTTTTCTCTATACAGAGTACATGCTAAACCCTAAGAAGTTACTTGCATGTAATTCTTTAACAAAGAGAATATTTAATTTTTTCTCATATCATTTTAGGTAAGTATCTATAAAACAATGGCAGAATGTAGCATCATGCTTTTACATTTCAGCAAAACTATTACTACTAAACTTCAATAACTAGGACATACAAGTTAGCAAAAGAAATTTATGTTCTATAGCAATTATCTCACTGAATGTCTCATTTTTGAAATGTACAAAATTGGAAGAGAAACAAAAACAACAACAGAGGGGGATGTAGTAATGACAAAGACATAAAACACCACAAGTTGAGGAGAAAAAGGAAATAGGTAAGTGTAAAAATGGAAGTCTAAGTAAAATGACCAAGTAGATTGATCAATCTCTCATACAAAAGTGTTCTGTTTGTTTTGCCATTAATTACATCACACTGCATCTCCTTTACCCCACATGCCTCTGATGTAGAGACATGAGAGTGTGTATTGCCAACATCGGTAATGAATGAATCTGGCAGAGAGTTTAAATAATGATAATAGCAGAAACTTCATTAGCATAAAGTACTTAAAATCCAACCAATAAGTAGTCTTGTTGAAAGCACAGCCTCATTCATGTGATACTTACCACTGTATTTTCCAAAGTCTGGTTTCTGAAAATCCATTCTATGTCAGGATTTGTCACATTTAAGTGCTTGTATTTGCAGGGTAATATGACAGATGTGCCAGCCTTCTTCTTAATTGTTCCATTCACTTGAATTTCTGCCATCTGTGTAAAAACTGTTAAAATAAAAAATTGATTTACCATACAAAAATATTTAACTTGCCTTGATTTGTTATATAAAAATGTTTACACTACATTAATATAAACTGCAGTGACTATACAATTTATTGTCGATAGAATATCAAATTTGTTTTGTCATTTGTTAAAATGATCAAAGATCATTTACTCAAGACTTGTCCAGTATGCAAGGAACTTCAGTGAGTCACTGAGCACACAGCTTTTAATTAACACTGTGGTTCAGACTTTGGTTTCAGTCCATCAGTTGCTTTCTTTGTACTCAGCTTCAAATTGTCCAGGATGCTGTGTATATGTTAAAAAAATAAGGCATTAGGGTATAGCAGACATCATACACTGCCATTATCTTCTTCTGGCTTTTCCCGGTTAGGGGTCGCCACAGCGGATCACCTGTCTGCTCATGATTGGCAGTGGAGTTTTACAGTGTCAAGTTGCCAGCCCGGCACCCAACCTTCCACAGAAGGCACACACACACAAGAACTCACACCTAGGGCCAATTTAGAGTGTCCAATCCACCTACTGCATGTCTTTGGGAGGAAACCGGAGCACCCGGGGGAAACCCACGCGACCACAGGGAGGACATGCAGACTCCGCACAGAAGGTACCCCAGCCAAGGATCGAACTGGAGAACCTCTTGCTGTGAGGTGACAATGCTAACCACAGCACCACCGTGGCCACCCTCTACACTGCCATTATACAAACTGCTTATTTTGTGAGCTTCCTTAATGATTAAGCTAAACAGATAATTCTATGAATGGAGAAATGACTCAAATACTAACACTTTAAAGGACATCAGTTTTCTGAAAACAGCATTTCCTTTTCCAACAGAACAGGTTCTTCTTACAAAATTAACCTTATTGGACTTCATGTAAAAAAGCCTGATTACTCAGTACATGTTTGATTTAAATACAATCTAGTAATATTCTTCAGGAATTTGGATCTGGATCTTTCTTCCCCCTACCCATTGTAAATGAAAGAAAAAAAAAACAGCAAAGTGATTATAATGCTTCATTCGTTCCTTACCACTAGAGTTTTAAACCTGCTGAATCTCCTTGGATTCACAACTATGTCATTTGCAGCATTCTTCTCTCTGTCCTTTTGGAGTCATAAATCTACTGAACATTTGTGAATTCAGACATTTTATTATATAAATTATTAGATTGGGTCGTGCATAATATTTTTAAAGGGAATGCATGAAGACCTGGCAGTTTCCTACTTTTTTCTAAAAAAATCTAATTTAAACACTAGTTTTACAGATGAGATAGCCCGCTGCTCCATATTTAGAACACAAATCAGACAACCGCTGGATAAATATTTCAGTCTCTTTCTAGTGATACATACAGAATCAGACAACCGCTGGAGAAATATTTCAGTCTCTTTCTAGTGATACATACAGTTAGCAGTAATTTTGAGTATTCACATTTTAATTATCTAAAGATAATGAGGGTGTGGGGTCTGATTAGCTTATACTGATGACAAACTGCATTATATGAAAGAGCAAGCAAATGCAATAATCAGGATCAAATTATCCTTGTCCCATGAGGTCAAGACTGGAAATAATTTTAAAGTTTTCTCTTGCATTACTGCACCTTAATAGGGGAATATATCCAGAGGCAAAAGGGAGAATTTAACACTATTAACAGTAGTTACAAGGCAGAGCAACAGGATAGGAAAATTATCTGGAAGCTTTAGGATAAAAGTTAACACATGCAAAATTAGGAGAACCATGTACAATGGCAGATGTTGATAACACCTAATCAGAAGGCAATTACATTGTTTTTTTTATTTTTTTAATTTTCCAAGTGTTTTGGTTTTCTAATACTGTGAGAGGAAGGGACCCCATTCATGAGTCAATGTATGACTACAGTTCCTGAAAGTAGTATTGCTTCATTTTTGATGTTTGCCAAACAAGATATTCTCAACCATGATAATTTACCCAGAATTTCTTCCTTCTGCATTTCATACAGGGTTGCATGTACTGGTAGCATATTAAAATATAATTAAATTCTTTATTAATGCAGCACTTTGACTTGTTTTGCAATTATCTGGGTTCTGCAGCAGGATGGAGCAGTGTTAGTAAGGACAAAATGAAATTTCTTAATTGCCTGCTATGTGAAATATTGTGTGTCACTCACTGAAAACATTAGACAGAGCAAGCATGCAATAGTAGTAACTGTATAGGACAACAATGACATGATTAAATGAAAGTACATGAACTTGAAAGTTATTTAGGGAGAGAGGTTTCGATGGAAGGTGGACTGTTTAAAACAAATAGCTCATGTTATTGTATAGGTTGCATATGGTGATATTTCAGCTATTTTTGCTTAGGTTTTGTTTATTTTGGTTAGGTTTTGTTTAGTTCTTTTGGTTATATATGGATCTGTGTGAGACCTAGGATATTATGAGCTGCAATATAATGTCCTCTCATTTATATCTGTTCATGGTGATGAATAAAGTTGTATATCATAAGGTTATATTGTAGGTTAGGAATGAGATGTGGTAAAGGAACCTAGAAGGTAGGGGAATCCAATCTAGATCATTGGCTCAAATGAAAGAGGCATTACTGAGTGTATACGATTATATTTATTTATTTACGTTTGTTAACTGGGTAGTGTTTGACTGGGTCAGTTAGCCAGTTTTCAGTGGAGACCTGTGGAGATAAGCACCAAAACAAGTATTTAACAGAACCTAGAAAACATAGACAATAAATGGCAAAGATAAAAAGTAAGAATTACGGAGGTTGTAGGATTAAAGTAAACAATGACACTAGTTCAAAACATGCAATTGTGTAAGCAAAGTGTATAAATGCATGCAATAATACTTAATAAGAATAGCAACAAGGAGAGTGAAGTTTAACAAGTATTTTTTTTTCAACAGAATGAGATTGAGTGAAGAGAGACTGGAGAATGTAAAGGTTGGAGTGTATGTTCTGTGTTAAATTAGCAGTAGGTAAAGAGATTATCCTGGGACAGTACAGGAGCAAAGCCAGTGTTAAGTAAGGTGTTCTTTTAGGAGCAGTTTGAACTTGTGGCTGATTGGGTTTAGCAGCATGTGTTGGGGGAGTGAGTTCCAGGTTTTGACTATTTTATTGGAGTAGAGGGAGTCACCATAGTAGTTATGGGACTTGCTTACTTTTAGGATTAATTTGTAAAATGATCTGAGGGTTCTGGAGTTGGTCTTTTGTTGGACTAGGTCAATGAGAGCAGGGCAGTTGTTTGGATTGTGGATGATAGTATGGGTGTTGGTAAGTTGGTTGAGTAATAATAGGCTAGGTAGTTCAATCCAGTTGAGCTCTTGAAGAGCATAACAGTGGTGTGTTTTGTGGGGTAGGTTAGAGGCAAACTTAGCTATTTTGTTATAACAGACTTCTAGGTTAAGTCTGTTTTGTGCAGATTGGTAAGGATTTGGGAACAGTAGATAGGATAGATAGTAAGTGGGATCTGGTTGTGGCTAGTCTGGCATTGCTGGTTAGGAATCGTTTTGCCCTATAGAGTGAGCTGAGTTTGAAGTGAACTTTTTTGATTGTTAGGGATATACGTTTATCAGATTTTACACAATAATCTATTGTTATCCAGTTTAGTGTGGCTGACTGGTTCAATTTTTGTGCCATCAGAGAAATAGATAGTAATTGGAGGTGGGTTATTTTTGGTTTTGTTGTTACCAAAAAAATATAATTTCAGTTTTATTTGGGTTGAGTATTAGCTAGTGGTTGGAGAGATCGTTTTCTATGTCTTGGAGATATTTCTAAGTTTTTTCTTCTAGTTCCTAGGGTGTGATGACTGAACAGATAAGGGAGGTGTCATCAGCATATTTTATGATTGAGGCAATTTGAGTGGAGCCAGTGAGGTAATTGGTAAATCTGATAAACAGTAGAGGTCCAAAGATGGACCCGTGGGGTAGTCCGACAGAAACTGGTAATAGGGGGGAGAGTTTATTTTCTCATTTGGTTGACTGTTGATGGTTTGAAGGGTAGTTGTGAAACTTGGTAAGGGATGCTGGGCTGTGGTTGTATGTGACTAACTTTTTGAGAAGAATATGGTGGGATACCATGTCAAAAGCTTTGGACATATCCAGAAAGACAGATGTGACTAGTTGGCCTTCATTTTTTAGGAGGTTTACAGTGTTAGTGAAAGCTAAGAAAGTGGTATTGGTGCTGTGCTTGGGACAGAAACCATGTTGTGAATTAAATCGTTTTTCTTTAGGAAGTAGTTAAGGAGCTGCTGATGAATACACTTTTCTAAGATTTTGTCTAGGGTCAGAGAATGGTAATGGCTTGGTAGTTTGAAAAGTCTGTAGAGGGGGCGCCTTTATGATTATAGATGATAGGTATAGCACAGCTTATGCAAACATTCACCATCACTAGTTTGGCATTGGAAAATTTACTAGGAAGGCTATTGTAGACCATGAGACAGAAATGTCTAAGGCCTACAATAGCCTTCCTAGTAGATTTTGCCCTCGTGATTAAACCACACCGACCATGGGTAAATCTTCAGTATACCAAACCTACATTGTCAGTTATTACTATATTAAAAACTGTGTGAAAGATTTTGTGCCTATAAAGTAAGACAGAAGCTTGATTAAGAGGTGAACATGGGAAAGCTGCAAGTCAAAAGAGCCAGATCAGCAGTAAAGGCTATAGATAACTGAAAACAAATTTAAAAGGCCACTTGTAGGATGAAATAAAGCTGGCATTAAGAGGAACATAGATGGGAAAGAAGCTGCTTAAGAGGAGGGGAGGAGAAATGGTTAGGTTCTTAAAAAAATCTTAGAAATTCAGTTCCCTGGCAGAGTCAAAATGTGACAGTGGGGTAATCCAAAACAAGTGAGAATTAGACAGTTTGAAATGCTATAAAGGAGAGGTACAATTGAGAGTTTGGCTGGGAATAGTACTGGATGCTTTTGTGTGGAATTTCATGAGCAAAAAAGAGAATGTATTTTTGAGGCAGGGAAATTAAATAGGAGTATGAGAAAGATTAAGGATCTCGGAAGTTTTTAGAAATATTGTAAGGAAATTCATGTGGCAAGCAATGTGATATGCTAAATTTGAGGGAGAAGGGTGCAGAGCAGCTATAAGTAAAGAAAAAAATGCTCAAGATACAGATTTAAAAGAGCACTAGACCATGATAACAGTCAGCTGAAAGTAGGAAAGGTATGGTGGCTTGATGTATTACCCTACAGTTTTATAAAGAGGAGGATTAAATCACTGGGATTGCCACTTGCAAAGAAATTCAAATGTATGGTGCAGGGGCTTTTGACAAAATCCACAATATTATGTTAAAACAGTATGATACTACAGAAGGGGTAGGGTATCATATTTCAACCACATTATAGTCCCATATATTTATTGAACATTTATAACATGATTATGCCAAAATACTGGTCCTTGGATTAGATATGAAAATGACAATTACCAGTTTAAACAGGATGGTACTATTACACCTCAATACTCATGCATGCTAAACCTAACCATAGCACTGATCTTAACACCAGATCTACACATTAGGGTACCAAATACCTCTCCCTAACAGTTCCTCTATATAACATGCAAATACCCATAAAACATTCCAGTGCCCAAACATACCAGCACACCTATAGATTTCCCTAACCCTTCCTCTAGCTCTTACTCATTAATGCTGACAGACACACAGAAAAACACAAACACCAAAACAGGCAGAAACAGACAAACACACAATAAATCTCATTTATTTAGTAGTCAGCTGGCCATGTGATATCAAACATGGAGGAGCAAGTAACTATGTGGTGTTAGGAAATAGAATAAGATCCAGTAAATTCTAGTATTAAATAGTAGAGATAAAGGTAAAGGTGATGAATATTAGACATTTCAACTGCTCTATAATGAAGAGCTCTGACTGTGTATCATTAACAAACTGCATTCTATATAATATAAAGGCTTGCAACTACTATACCAAATGCCAGAAAACAGACATTTTCTATATGTGGCAGAAAAACAAGACATAGGATGGGATTTATAGACCAGTTTCATATTACACAGCATACAATTACACTGGAATATGTAATACAAACAGATGGTACAGATTCATCATGCCAAATTGTGTTCCAGTATAGTGAGACAAAAAGCACAACCGAAGACATATGCAAATAACTGACTGATGATGTGTTGATGAAATAGTGCAGTAAATTACAATCTTAATTATATTAAAATGTGTGCAACCTGAACATAGTCAAAATTCACAGCTGTCAATTTAGAAAATTGTGTGCTTTTGAGTACAAGAGGGCAAGGACTGCTATTATAATTGCTGCAAATAGTAAGAATGCTTGAAGTCACTGCAGGCATTCATTGGCTTACTACAACCATCAGTACCACTAATTCCTGCCACTATCCATGTGGTTTCATCTAGTGCTATATAAATTATAACATTAGTGGTTGACTTACCACAAATTCAATGATTAAAGATTGCTGATCACTTTAGTCAATCATGGCATTATACAGATTTTGATTGACATGCATCTGCAACACACAATTAGTACTAAGGTATTGCATTCCCAAACCTGTGGAGATCATGGTATCCATTTCTCTTTCTGTACTAGGTACATCGAACACTCAGAGACTACCAGACACATTAGATATTTCACAGGCATTTGCCTCAAATATTGAACAAGTTTCCTATAGAAAGCATTTGTATATGGGAGGATCATATATGGTTTCCTAGAATATTGTAGGAGAGTGCCAACATCCAGGTATGCCTACAGTGATACAGCGACATTACCTACTTCACTGAGGTATTAGATGCCAGAGATTTCAAACATTGCAATAAAGGCCATGCCTTGTCCACAGTTAAAGGGTTTTGAACGGGAAGGATTACCATTCCATGAACTACCAGGTAGATGAGGCATGCAGAAAATCATAACCAATGTGTCCGCCCAGCACCCAGCCATTTCACATTATTAAAGTGTCTGACACATCTCACCTATATTGCCACTCTCAGCATAAAGAAATTCCACATCATCATCTAGCTAATAAGTATAGGCACCTTGGTTAATGATAAAGTATACAATGACATTTCTAGTGCATCTACATATAGCCCTGTCACCCATATCATGCAGGTGTGTTCACGTACAAATACTCTGTTACAAATTATGCTAGATGCTTGCTGGAGCCCAGGCTAATCATACCTGTATGGTTTGTAGAGGGCATGGCATAGCACCAGTGTAACACTGTAAAAGAAAAAATGTGCAATGCCATAGAGCATGTGTTCAGCTTTCTCAAAACCTTCTGTTGCCTTGAAATGTCTCATTAATGACTTCCACTCCACCTTCCCCCTAAATCCTGTAATACAGTATGCAGACGACTAAACTATTATCTGCATTGCTGACTCTGCTGACAAACTCCTAACTAGGATTCAACATGCTTTCTCAATCACTGAGGAATGGATGAATAACAACCATGTAGCCCTTAACTCCAACAAAACTAACCTGCTTCTATTCACCCCCCAAAAATCAACCCCCCTAAATAGAGCAGATTTTAATATTTATTCACAAAACAAAACTTGCATTAGAGCAGTATCACAAACTAAACTTCTAGGAGTTCTAATAGACGAACACTTAACCTTTGATCTACACATCTAAAACTGAATTAAAAAAAAAAAAAAACATCAGAAACTTGGCACCCTCTATAAGCATAAATTGTACCTCACACCCACCGCTAGACAAACCCTTGCACTAACTTGTTTGATTCCTTCACATTTATACAGTGCCCATTTGTTCACTAACATTCAACACTCCTTAAAATCCAAGATCGAGTCCTGTTATAACAAGGTTGCCAGGTTTGCTACCAAAGAAACTTCTCCCATCACTGTATCTCCCTACGCAAACTAAAATGGCTTCAACTTCCCCATCACCTAACCCACTTGCAGTTATCCACAGCTCACAATATCATTACCAAACTTTCCAATTGTCCATCACTCACCTCCCTATTTACTCTCCATAAGCCATCCCGACAACTCAGACCTAAAAATCAATTCCTTCTAAAAGTGCAAATACCCAGTCTAGCAGTTGGTCAATCTCTCTACTCGTACTATTGCTAAAACTTGGAATTCCCTACACAGCTCTGTTAGAACTATTTCCAATCACATATCCTTCAAAAAGTCTCTAAAACAGCATCTCTTAGCCCTATGGCAATGTACATGTGGCTACGACTACAGAGCATCTTCCCCCACCTGATCTCACTTTTTTCTCCCCTCTGCTTAACAGTTATGCAACTTTCTCTTGCTGTCTTCACTCTACACTATCCAAAGCAGATGATATATTGTACTGTGTATATTTTGTATATAATGTATACTGCCTTTGTTATTCTAGCTAGAAATTTATGATAAGATTGTATGTCTGTTTTTTTTTAAAGTTGTTATCTCTCTATGTATGTAGAAAATATGATTGTATTTAAATTTCTTCTGTATGTGGAGCTTTTCTCCCCGGGCCTCCACTGCAAATTGACACTTTTTGGCCCAGTGGACCACCCTGGTAAACAAATGCACATAAATAAATAAATATTGTCTAGGGAAGGTACTCCAATATGATCCTGCCACAGCCTGCAGGATGTTTCTAGCACACTACACTCTCTAATATGATTGTCAGGAGACAGGTGGGATAGTCCTAGCCTACTGGAATGATTGAACCACATACACACAAAACCAGCCAGAAAGGTGCATCAAGACATGCCTTAGAAGAATATGTTATAAAAGCAACAAAAAGTATCCAAGCAAAAACACCTATATTATAATGTATGGGCACACAGTACCACACAGTACCACTGAGGTATCACACAGATTAAAATGATGTATGCAGTATAAATATCAGCCTATGCTAGCCAATGCCTGGTTGAGCCACACTGTCCTTTAGACATACCCAAATACACGCCACAGGAAGAAGGGGCAAAGTGGGTCACAACCATCACATCACATTAAAATGATACATGCAGTATAAACATCAGCCTATGCTAGCCAATGCCTGGTTGAGGCACACTGTCCTTTAGACATTCCCAAATATACTCCACAGGAAGAAAGGGCAAAGTGGGTCACAACCATCACGTACACTGGTGGTTAAGAACCTAATGGCACTTCTATCTGTATAGACTCAGTGAAGGAGAATGTCACAGAAATAAAATCTGGGATGGAGTTTTCAGAATGATGGGTATTCTGCATCATACAATTTTCTCCTGCTGTGGGGTTGGGGTTCTCACTAGATGACAGTGCCATACTGCAGAGGTAGGTACTCTGTGTGATAGTTTTTACCTGATGTGTTTGGGGTACCACTATGTGACTAATCTGCAGTGACTATGCTGGTTTCTTGCAGTAAGACTTGACAACCTCAGGGACAGGGACGATGTGTAACTGAAACTGTGACCTAGATGAGTTTTACTCATATGGTAACCTGCTAGTGGAGGGCAATATTCATTGCTTACAATAACAAAGGATTAGGGAGAGTTGAAGACAGATGATGACTGCATGCCATATGATTCCCCACCCCACCAGTCACAGACATTCTATTGTGTACTTTTCACTGACCTCAGATAACACTGTTAGTGAGTGTGGTAATGGTGGCATTGTCAGTACCCTCTAACGATGTGGCTATGACAGTGGTATGTGCCATTAAAGACCTCATTGGACAACTATTTCTGTGTCTCTGGCTCCAGGTGTTCATCGGTGGACACAACATAGAAATGAGATTTATGTTGGAGAGAGTGCACCTGAATGTTACTATGGCACATCAGCTAAATGATCCTGCACAATACTTTTACGTAAGGGCCATCTGTTACCCATAATGGCTGGTATCCCTCTGAGGCTGCAAACTAGTGGGTATGCCTGCTTCAGACCAAGCATGTACCTCTGTAGCCACAGCCACAGAGGGAACATTACTGGAGGTTTGAACAATGAGTGGGGGGGATCATACCACAGTGAGGAAGGTGAGCCCTCAGACTAAATATCTTTATGCTTGTATGTGTGTGTAGTTACATGTCCAGCCTATAATGAGGTTGAAAATGCACCTGGGATGGAAACAGTCTGGTGTGTCAGACTGTAAATGAAGTACTTTTGCTGTGTCATCATTAACAGCCTCATGCAGTACCCATCAGCAGCCAGTCATTCTGTTCCAGCCTACATACAAGTCTCTGAGGTGACTGTTCTAGCAGCATGCAACAACACACCAGAGTAAGCAATGATGCCAAATCAAACACAATGCCACTATGGCATGCGCACTAAGGATCTCTATACAAAAAGTAGCTTACAAACTCAATCTACATCTGCTGATGCCCTAATCTGGCTGAATACAAGATATAACTGCAATATTACATAGTCAACAGTTGCAAGGTCAACATGTGGTACCCACATGTAATGCAACTGTACAATAATCAGGTGTATGAGGTATGAACCTGGTTTGTTATCCAACAGGGTACATAAGGGGTCTGTTTTGATCTTGATATCCAGTCCTTCAGAAATAATTCTAGAACCATTGTCTCCCTGTAGGGAGACCAAAAACTCCTCTTGGTCTGTCAGCCTGTTGCTCCTAGGTATCCCCTGTGGCAGACTTAATTTATTATGGGACATCTCTTTGCCTTGGCACAGTGTAGCACATTGGTAACATGCTCATGACACTGCTGTAAATCAAAATTGCATCTCTAATGGTATTTATCTTATGGACCACTGTCTACCACATCCCATCATGTAAATGATGATCAGCACCCCTTTCAATAAAAGGCACCATACATGTCATAAGAGCTTATAGCAAGCCATCATTTTCCAGAGAGCTGAAATTGTCCATGCTCTGCCTTCCACATCATCTTCTCAACATGAAGACACCTGTGAACACAATATGGGGTGTAGAACATAGACTGCATATTACTGGGACTGGCAGGACATATGCAAATAAAGGGGAAACCTAAATAGATCACAGGATAATCAAGGGCATCAATGTAGGGGTACGCCATGCAAAAGACTGGCTTGTCTGGTGCCCAGTACCACTCCTCAATCTGGTTCCCTCCCTCAAAATTAGATAAGATGCAAAAAAGCTCTCTTCTGATGTGGCAGTCTTCCTTGGAGTGCACATCACTCTAATTTCCCTCATGTTAAACACACATGAGGAACAAAATACATTTGACATGAGGAGGTAAAAAAATACATGAATAAGTTAAATAAATCAAAATAAAGAAAAATGTTCTTGATCCTCATGACCATGCCCCCCCAACACCTTGCATTCAGTACAGTTGTCCCCTTTGCCCCATCCTAGCTATGCTTCTGGATGTAGAGACATAGTTAAGAATATATACAACAGGTATGTGGGTGAACAAGTGTTGGGTAAGTTAGGCATCCCTGCTGCCAACACCTGACTTTCCCAGTGATATGGCCCTACACCTTGGTAACTACCAGCAGTATTGACCTACTATAGCACATTGGGAGAAATGTTTGTCGATACAAGACTTCTATACTGGCCAACATAGTTAGAAAGACCATAGAAGTACTCTCATAGTGACAGGCATGTACAGAAATAGGTTGCCCTGATATTGCTGGCCACCTTATTGACAGTATTTTGTACATGTAGGAGATGCAAGCAGGTACACATTCCCACTGCTACCCTTTTGAAATGTTACTTAACACTAATTATGATAATGTCAAATTACATTTTGTGGAAACATTTGGCATCGGCTGATTAGTAGCTTGACAAATAATGTGTGATTAATAACATTTAACTCATCATATACTTGTGGCATATGGCGACTGTTGGTGGGGAATTTTCGGAAATACTTAGATGGCCAATTGCTGACTCAACATGACTATTAAGATAGCTGTTGTCCTGGTTCTAATGAGTATATGCTTTTCTTATTCTTCAGAATGATCAGCAAGTTCTTTTGCTGTATACATTGCCACTGTGGTTAGAACCAGTTTAGAAGAACTGAACAATAATGCTAACATTATTTTGTTGTTATATGCTGCTTAGGTCTGCTACAGAGTAGTAATACATGGGATTTGAAAAGTTTAAAATTTCAGGAAGCCATATACTTTTGCTCATTATATATATATATATATATATATTTTTTTTTTTTTTTTTTTTTTTTGGGGGGGGGGGTTATATTATCATTGTTTAAATAGGTTCATTAGTTATCAGCTAGCTTTTCAGATGGTTTTATCTTTAGGATTAACCCTTTAATTTTATCACTATTTCTGTGCATTTGTTCTCACCAGGATGTCAGTATGTGTTAGGGACCAATATTCTGCCTTACTTTTCTTGCTATTTAAACTATCCCCTGGATTCATGAAGCTTGCGCCAGGCGCAGGCGTAGCGTAGGCAGCATAATGCCAAATATGTCCGCCGAGCGATTCAGGTATGAACCAATCCCACGTGCACTACTGGCGTACGCCAGAGCTACGCAACCCTCGGCATAGGTATGCAAATCACCCCATGCACAGTGTTGCACCATGCTAATGAAGGCATACAGCAATTCACGAAGTGGTGCAGGCATAGCGCAAGCCCATGGAAATGTAAACCAAAAAACACGGTTTACATTTTCCCAAACAGAACATCGGAGTTATGGAAGCGGACCACACACATGTATTACAAAGTTAACATATGCCAATGGAGAAATACACAGCCAATGGCACAAGAAAAGATGCACAACACCTAAAAAACATTTAATGTCATGTCTACAGTAACGCACAGTACAAGCGCAGGGCATGTGTGTGCAAACAGGAATACAAAGGAAATATATAAAAATGGCAGAAAATCGCAATGAAAGACAAATATGCAATGGTAGGCATGGCACACCACAAGCAAGGCACAAGGGTTGCCAGGGGCCCACGACAGTGTTCGGCGCTGTAACTATGAATTAGTAGTCAATGCCATGCAAATGAGGCAGGTAATACTGAATCGCAAACGTCCCACCGGATTAAGGATGTACCTGACGGCGCAGCGCTATAACACTGAGGAGTGTATCAAAGGTGATACATGACATCAGCAGAAGGGTGTGCCACCGTATCAGTAAGCACATTGGAGCAATGCAAATCTGGCCTGGCCATTGCTAAGCAAAGCTGAAGGACAGGGGTGGGGAGGAGGGTATTGAACCATTTAGCTGAGAGCACACATGGTGTCCGAAAGCGCATGTGTACGGGGATGAACTCATGCCTGAAACCCGGTAAGCGGATCCACACACCACAAATAATAGTACAAACAGGAAGGTCATGGGAAGAAAAGAAGGAAATGCCGAAGTAGGGTAATTGGCGTAGTAATGAGCAATTAACACCAATCAACACACGTTGGCCAATCGACGGCAATAGAGAAGCCTGCATGCAGAAACCCGCAAAACAGGATAGGGGAGGCATAGGATTGCAAAGAAAGGTGTGGAGGACCTGGAATGCAAAGATAGGAGAACTGTTATAGCAGAGCAAAGCAAACCCACAGTAGATTGGCAATAGCACACATTATGCAAGATAAGCCAGGTCTAGGAAAGTACAAATGAAAGCAGGCAGCTGGATGCATGCCAGCAAATGGTAGGTGTAAAGTGCACAAATGTAAATGGAAGGGCAGGAGGTAATCACGGCATCCAAATGTAATGCAACACCAAAGGCAGCACAATAGCGGTTTCGTAAATAAAACACAGAAGATACCCTGTGGCCACGATCGTACATACACACCCTATGATATCATCAGTGTTCACAGCAGAACATTATAAAGTGTGAAAGCACCCAACACACACATGTGTATTCCCAAACACTGCACCATAGGTGTAAACAGATGGGGAACTTTTAAAATGTACATGCTGGGAGCTGCCATAGCTGTGATTTATCAGCATGTGTTACAGACTGACGGTGTTGCAGAGGATGATGCCAACAACCACCGTAGGCCTCGGAGGAGGAGAAGAGTGTTCAGACCAAGGGTAGCCTACCAGGGGCTACATGATCTGGAGATAGTGGAGCGTTACAGGGTAGATAGGGACATCTTACAGCAAATAGTAGAGCTGTGCCGACCACGCCTGAGAACCAGAAATAACAGAGGGGAACCCATCCCAGTGGACACTAAGGTATGTGTAAGCTTGCGAAAACTAGCCACAGGTACTTTTCAAAGGCCAACTGGAGATATAATGGGGATCTCACAGGCATCGGCATCCAGGGTACTACACCAGTTCCTGGATGCCATGTTACCACATGCCAATGAGCATATACACTTTCCCTGAACTCAGGAGGAGTTGGCCAGCAATATGCGTCACTTCCACTGTGTGGCAAACTACCCGGAGGTACTGGGTGTGATAGACTACACGCACATACAAATTAAGTCACCACCCGGTGAGTATGGTAGGCGCTACATAAACCACAAGGGATTCCACTCCATCAACTGCCAGGTCATGTGCAATGCCCAGGGCATTATCATGGATGTGTGTGCTGGCAGCCCTGGAAGCTACCACGACTCCCATATCTGGCATGCCTCACAGCTGTATCAGGTATTTGTCAGGGGGGACATCCCACAAGGTCACCTTGTGGGGGATGCTGGCTATGCACTGGAGCCGTGGATGATGACCCCCATCAGAAATGCACACACACAAATGCAAGAACGCCATAATGAGGCACACGCACAAACCAGAATCATCATAGAGCGTGTGTTCGGGATGCTGAAATCACAGTTCCAGTGCTTGGACACATCTGGTGGAGCCTTGCAGTACTCTCCAGGCACGTGTGCCCACATCTTCATAGTATGTGCCATGCTACATAATATGATCTTGTGGAAACAGCTGCAGCAGGGTCATAATGGGGGAGGGCCTCACAGCCCACCGCAAGTGCCCAGGCCAACACAGGCACAGAGGGATCCAGACCACGGACACACTGTTCCAGCCCCAGTAGGTAGACTAAGGCATGCCCAATATGCCTATGCCTTGGCAAAGAGGAAACGCATAGCACATACCTTGACAGTGTAGGCTCCCACGGACTGACACCCCTCCCCACCTGCACACAGTAACATGGATGGCACACAAACATGACTACCTGTAAATTGAGATGTATAGGTCGCCACTGTGGAATCCTACATAGGTAGCCCTCAAACATTGTACACGCAACAGCCATGGGAACACGGAACTGTCAACACCTGAACAGTAGATGTGCCCATCAGCATCTGTCGGTGCTGTGTGTATAGGTTCCCAGGTACATCGTTGGGTACACGCCCGATTGTCAGAGGCAAAACACCAAACAGGGCAAACAGTGACACCCATCACCACAACATAGAGTAAGCAACTGTCGCATACTGGAGCAGAGGCAATTGCGGGAGCACATTCATCACGGATTACCCGCTGCGTTACTGAGGGGCTCCACAAAATGTAATCATGGATGTAGTGTCAAGGCAGGGGCTGTACCCACGACAGGCATTAGTCACCCCGGCATGCTGCATCCATGGTCATATGAAGGTGTAGCAAATTATTGGGTGTACCTAATTGTGATATACATACCCAGTGCTGGAGTACAGCCAGTAAACAGCACATGGACATACCATTAACTGGACCCATCAAGTTATAAACTAAGGGAGTCATCCATGTGAGTGTAGTGTGGAGTAACTGCTGTAGTGTACTGCACATACAAATTTACATAATTCGTGTACAACCCCCAGATGTCCAAGTGGTACATGCAGTGACTGTCGTGCATGTTCCCGGTCCCACATCCTGCAAAGGATGTAACATAATCCCGACGGCACGGGTAATGCAGTCAGGATGCAGGTCATCAGAATATGTGTAGCACACGTTAGCGGGAATAAGCGTTGCCCACAGCTGGTAAGCGATGTTTAAATACGAGTATACGGATATGCGTGAAACAGGACTAAGTGTCACCGACCACTGCGCAGATCACGGTCAATGATGTACAGAACAGGTGACACCAGCATTAGTCACCCCTGAACAAATAGCGCCTGCTCTGAAGGGTAAAACGACCACTGTCAGGAGTGGAACAGGCAGTCATGTACGCAATCACCCAACACTATTGCTAGGCAAGATGTACATACGGTAGGGTTGCCACAGTTCAAATGACCAATGTGGGACATACGCCAGATGTCAGCAGGATGACACACACCTGGCCAGGATGAAAACCAGAACAACAGTGTTTTTCATAGATAAAAAGCTTATAGTTTAGTAATGGTCGCAGGTACATGTTCCGTGTCCTGTAACATGTAGGTGGGTCAGATACAGAATAAGGGTGACATGCAACAATGACATAAATTATAGAGAATATGTTTGTCCCAAAGTCGCAGGACATTTGCTATGTTCACAAATATTTTGCAGGACACAACTGCAGAAAGAGGAATTGTCCCTCGCAAAGTGGGATGGGAGGTAATCTTAACCTATGGCAGGTGTGTAATGTGACAGGTACAGACACAAACATGCGGAGTCTAGGAAACACAGTATACCCTGACAAACACACAATGAAAGGCGTAGCATGCCTGTCACCACCCCTGTCCGAGATATGTATATAAATATATACATATATATATATATATATATATATATATATATATATATATATATATACAGATATATATATATATATATATCTACACATATATAATACAGATAGAAAGGGCGATAGTGTGATATATGTTGATATACAAGGGGTCACTGGCATCTGCAAATATATAGATAGGTCGACGACATTCTAAACACCTTTGAGGTACAAATTAACAGGATACCGCCAACTATGGAACATGTCACACACCGACACGCGTAACCAGGAGGATGAAAGACAGGAAGAACACAGACTGGAACAGTAGAACCGCGAGCAATAGGACGATAGTAAGGACATGTAGTCACCACTGTCGGCGGTGCGAACCACGTAGGTACCGTGTACAACTGTGGTTGTGTGTGATGTAGCCTGTGTATGTGTGTGATGAGGGTGC
This sequence comes from Protopterus annectens, assembly GCF_019279795.1. Classification (NCBI taxonomy): domain Eukaryota; kingdom Metazoa; phylum Chordata; order Ceratodontiformes; family Protopteridae; genus Protopterus; species Protopterus annectens. Next base: position 1,453,957,481 of record NC_056741.1, read on the forward strand.
CATGTGTGTTCCCGTGTGACTAAAGTGTGTTGTGTGTGTCCGCATAGTGTGTCTGTAGGTGGCAACTCGGAGGTAGATGACTATGGTAGGTGCAGGTATAGCTATCTGTAGGCATGCGGTAAACACCTGTCCCAGATCGGGAGAGATGGCCCCCCCTGGGCAGGTGTGTCCTGACATGAAACATTAGAAAGGGCAACTGTCCGTGAGTGTAGGACATTAGTATGTCCCACATAATATGCAATAGTTGCAGGAAATACTCATGCCTGTATGTAAGAAATGGAAATGTTACATGCAAACCGATACGTAGTGAAGGACCAAGAACAATAGTTTTGTAATGAGGATAAAAGTATGTGCTATCCTGTGTACTGACCGTGGCCATATGTCAGCCTGTAAACACCACTGTGTGACCCACAAGTGTCCAACTATGGCCATATGAAAAGGTGGCAAGCCATGTGACAGAGGGTCTGACACCAACACCACTGCAATGACAGCAAATATCTGGGGCAGACATACACAGGATAGCGTTCATTTACAAATATCTCTGCACATATCGCCGTACATCCGGAGTTTTGGAAGTATCAACCGCACCTGCATACCATACTGAAACCAATTAACAATGGCCCACAGTAAATTCCCGTAGTAGAAGTCTATTAAGTGATAGCACTGTAATTAGGGAAGGGGCCCACACACATATTTATGGACTACGTAGAAATACATGCCCCACAAAACTGTATATGCTACGTACACCCGCCTACATCCCCCACACTGTAAACAATAGCAATACAGACCGTAACCACAGCCCAAACATCTAGTTAGTCAATTACATCTTCTGAACCATTGACATACCTTGTGAGAGACATTTAAAGGCGCCATGTAAAAGTGTATCCTTCATATAACGGAACAAACGGCGATGTTACAGGTGTTTTCAATAGTCCTTTATCAGACAGGTGGGATGACAGGTACAGTCACAGGTAGAATCACACACAATCCACAGGGGACATGACCCCAAAATAGACTTGGCTCTACACAAAGCAGCTGCAATTACACACAACAAAACACAATACAGGCCATCTCCCCGAAGGCAGGGCAAATGGCCAATGCCCAGGTGGAGAATTCAATTATACCCCACTGCTGCCGCTTAATTGGCGAATGGAGTAGCTGCACAGCTGAAGTGCACGTAATTAGACACTCCGGACCACCAATTGGCGGCAGTAAACCACATGTTGCAGGTATAGACGTATATAAAGATGACTTGCCAGATATGCAAACTGTATGATCATACCATATAACAGTTGAAAGACTGATACAGAGGAGCGAGATAGAGACAAAACACCAGAATGATATCAAGGTATGTATAACACTTAACTGTATGTATAGTATGTTCTGAATTATGTAATGTCAGTGTATGCATAGCCTGGTTTGCAGTAATTAACAGTGTCCGCCATGCATAAAGTGGGGAATGGTATTTATGTAGTGATGTCTCGCTGATCGTACCAATGGTTGTAGAAGATGTGCGTCCAGCAGTGGGCCACATGGTAAACAGCACAGACACCACAAGGGATGCAACATGGCAGCATTAAACAGAACAATGTCATACGACCCGCCGTCAGTGGCAGAGTATGTCCAATAAGTACGTGCCATAGCAGGGGATAGTATATGTAGATATACTGTAACAATACGCATGTGTATGGGCATATAACTTCAATGACATGTCTAAGGTGGACCCTCTGTGCAAGAAATGGTTGAATTATTGGATACCATGTAAACCATGTGTAATGTATAGTACAGTAGATTGATACGTCAGATATGTTACACAGGAGAACAGGCATATGATGCATAACAAAGGTATCATATAGTGATGTGAGTACTATGTAATTAAGATATGTATAAACAGTTATGATGAAATAACTATGTACTCCATTCTGTGCATTTGTAAAGGATGCAAACATTACTCCCATACTAGAATAGTGGAAGAGATGTGACAGACAAACATGAACATGATTGGCGTGTACAATAACAGTAGACATATGGCCCGTAGTCACAGGACATTGTAATAGCGTGACAGCCAATCTAACTGGAAGGGCTATACCAGTAACCATGCACAAAGGGCATGTAATAGCTGCACAGGTTCATAGTGGTGTACCATGCAGTCTGGCAAGTCAATGTGTAACAACAACTACAGTGTGCACACCAGTGGCACCTCTCCAGGGTAGTGTCCTGTGAACAGAAGAGCCATGTGTAACCTGCATCACTGCACAGTACAGCCACTGCAGTGATCCCTGGCGTACATGTGTCCACCACCCAGCAAGCGAGGTATCACATGAACACTGCTACTGACTGTCCATGCGTGATGTACATAGGAAACATTTCCCAAAGCATGGTGAGTGTCCGGTCTGGGAATGCAACCCCCAAGCACATACCACACACAGTTGCGTGTGTGCACATATCCATGTTGTGTATGTCGTGTATGCGGAGTATATCCATAAACATATTTGCAGACATGGGCCCTGTCTTTGCAGCAGATGTCACCCCGAGTATGTAGTCTGCAAATGTGTACAGATGTGGTGTCTGTACATAAGCCGCATATGTCACCAGGTCTAGCTCAATAAACATCATGGCATTTTAATGTTGGGGTATGTAAAGCTGTTGTGTAAGATACACTCTACGCGGGGTGTTGTACCCATGGATGTGTGTATACGTCCAGTGTTCAGAGGTACAACGGGTGCCTATGTACCAGCTACACACTCAGGACAGACACGTGTGAACATGTAGAAGGATATCCACGCCACAGTGGCAATGTGGTAATCACAGGAGTGTGTGCAACATACATGTGTCTTACACACATGTACAATGCAACATGTATGTAGGGGAATAACACCTATGTGATAACCAGTGGGAGGATGGTGTACTGCAAAGGTGATGTACACACCAAGTGTCATGCAGGTAGAGGCCATGATGTTCATATCGGTATCTGTCACAGTGACACCCGTATGGATGGGGTCTGTATCAGCTGGTGGAGCAACAACGGCGCTGGGTATGCAGTTGTCTCTAAATTTAGGCAGGGAAGTCCCCTCAGTGGTAGCCTGTACCTTAGGGAAGCATATACCGAACATGAGGGCCCCATGACTGAGGACTGTGGTAAGCCAAGTGTAACTGGATTGCAGAATGTGATTTGGTATGCCACCCTCAGTGTGTGTGTCCTGTCCATTAGCCACATTGCATAACATCTGGAGACATATGTTGTGATGTGCAGGTGGATGTGTATGTAGTCAATACCAGAATAGAGAACGGTGCTGAATGGCAGCAAGAGGACAATGCAGGCTGTGTGGACATCCGTGTCGTCATCAACAACTCTGGCGACTGTAGGAAAGGTGTTCAACAGGTGTAGGAGGCATGCTGTGGCCCCAACAAGACCAACCCAGCTGGCATCAAAGGACTGGGGCACAACAGAGACTCGACGAATGATGTCCGTGATTATGTGCCCTATAGCCGTGCATAACAGACCAGTGAGGTGTGTAGGGCAATAGTCCCAGTTGTGTAGTGTGGCACCACCTGTGAGGAGTGTTACAGTCGCTGTGTGCCAGTCAGGTGCCACAAAGTCTGGTACAAGGCTATTACTGAATATGGTGTCCCAGTGGGGAGAAATGCTGTTCAGAGTTCTGTGGACATCACAGCCTGGGATATTGCAGGGTGACAAGGGGCCTGTGTCCTAGGACATATAGAGTGCAGGTCAGTACTTTGTAGGTGTGACTGCAGGTACACCGCAATGTACCTGCAAGGAATGTGGCCCTGCAGGGAGTGAGAGGGTGTAATGTTAGCAATGAAGCCATCAGACAGGATGTTGCCAACATCACCTGTTACTGTCATGTTCCAGAGTGACAGCTGTATGTGTGAGCAGATGTGGGTATTGCATACGACTACTGACATACCACCAAAATGCCCTGTGGTACATCTCGGAATGTGTCACAGTAATGTGTATGTAGCTAGTCATGGTGTATGTGATATGGGATCCTGTGGCCCTACTGAGGCTGACCAGTGAGTCACCCCACCAATGGGAATGTACACCACTGTGTAACAGCCCCCACCTGTTGTTGTAAAGTATGTCCGTGGGACTGCACCCCCAGAGTGTCATCTGTGTTCTGTTGTGTACCTGCATGGCTCTGTGTGGAATAGCATGAACCACATTGTCGTGTACATGCTATTGAAGTGCACTGGGGTATGTCTCAGCGTTTGCATGTGCACTGTCCACCTTCACATGTTTCACGACAACTACCGCTGTCATACAGCATCTGTAGTTGGTGTTGTAGTACTCATCTACTGTATATGCCATGAAGTGTGTGGTGCTGGTATGTGGCTAACAAGGGTGCATAGCAGATGTTCAGATTCCACCAATGAGGGGACAACTGCAGGTGTCGAACAGCAATCACATGTTGGTAGTGTTCATGTCAAGGATACTGTTGGTCTTGGAGGTGGTGTATGGGTTGAACCAGCTGAGCGGAGGTTATGACTCATGCACAGTGTATGCCTAATGTGTCAGTACATGTACGGCTATCACAGTTAGGTGTGGGTTACTGTCAGTCTCACATTAGTAGCAGCAGTAGTTCCGGACACAGTCATATGCACATGGAGCACCTGTGATGCATTGTGCAAAGTAACCAGCCGGGATGTGTGTACAACATGGTGGAATATGGGGACACCTCAGCTGTGGGTGTGCCAGTCCAGGTACGTGCCTGAGAGGTACAGTCTGTCTATACCCAGTCAATGCAGGTGTGCTCTGCAGAGCCAAGAAGTAGGTCACATGTCACTGCCGAGATATTGCAGTGGTGCAGTATCAGGTGTGCCTTGCCTGCGTGCGTCACAGAGGATGATGTCAAGCATTGTGTGACATGACCACATGCTTCGCTAGCCTGTTCCCATTCTGGTGATGACTGTTATTGGGCACTGTGCAAGACAGGCAGTATAAAAGCAGCAAGAGACCAACATGTGATCCATACTCCCAGGGCTGACAGGTGCAGGTCAACTGTGCCACAGCATCATGTTGTTTGGCTGGGTCTGTCAAAGTGGATGTATACTAGATGCCTGTCGAATGACAGCAGAAGCAGGGACAACTGTTGGGAGTGACACAGTCGTTTGTAGTACAGTGGTAACAGGTCCGGATGAACGCAAAATGCTTCCCAGGTTGTGGACCACACCAGCAGGGCGACAACACTGGTGGGCTATTGCATGTTCCTGCACACATAGTCTGTGCCCTGAGTGACAACGTCTGTCACACAAACATGGAAGGGGATTCACACCGTACCTGCTGACTTGTGGCATGTGTGCATAGGTTATGTTGCAGAACCAGTTACTGGACAGCAGGATTTAAGTGACTATTGCCTTGTGTAGCCTGCTGAGTGGAACAGCAGTGTAACTGCCGACAGTCACCTAAGACAGGTGTGTTGATTATATTCTGACACCCTATTGGCTGTATGTGATGGACACACGTGTCTGTGGGCTACAGGTTGGTGTGGTTGTGTTTGGTGATGTGGGTTGTTGTCGGTGCCCACACAGAGTATGGAGGGGTACTGTACAAGGTGTCTCCGTATGTGTGGCCTGTGGTGAGGATCATGTGGGACCATATGATGTGTGGGGTGCGTTGCCAATGTTGCACAACCCCACATGACTGTCAGGTGTAGTCAGGGTTGGTGACAGTATAACCCCCAGCAGGGCTGCATATGTGCATCCCCCACAGGCTGTACTGTTGTATGTTGGGAGGTGTGCATTGACTGTGGACATGAGAATAGCTCTATTGCCACATGAACAACATAGTCATCATAGTGACAGGCAATAGCACTGGTATGTGCCAGTTGGACATGCCTGTATATAAGTGGTACGTGGCAGGTGGACAGGCCGCAGAAACCACCATGTCTCATGAGGTATGTGAGTGATGTGTGTATGACAGCTGTTGTACAGTTATCAAGCTGGAAATGTATGGACAGACAGTGTACCTGTGAGGACTGGTGAGAAATGGGTGCTAAACTAAGCAGTAACTCATAATGTGCCAAGAAGCTCTGAAGAAGTGCTGAGCATGCCCACACATTACAGATAGGGTGTTGTATACTATCAACCCACATGTGTTGACAACAGTCATGATTGGTGGACCGCATCAGAACACTACCGGGTATGGTCTGCAGGTTCATGAACCATTATCAATGTAGATGTTAGCAGTACAGATTCACAAGACAGTACTGATGTTCGGCTACAGATGCCTGTGTATGTCACAGGAGTATTCTACTAGTGGCCTGTCGACAGACTCACAGCTACCAAAGGTGCTACAGTGACATGTGCATATCACACAGTGTCAGCTACAGTAAACCAGGGTTAATGTGTTGTACCCCACCCGCATTGTAGCCCATACCACACAGACAAATGTTGGCCATCTTTGTATGTGATGATGTGAATGGCCATGACCTATGGGCAATTGTTGTCACAGTGTTGTGAACAACATACAGAATGGGCTGTGTGTGGGATGTGTGTGACATATGTGCACATTCTGGTGGATGATATCAGCAATGACACCAGTAGGGGAATACCCCCGTACCCATTAGGAAACACCTAGGCTGTGGTCAACAGTATGGACACTGTGTTAGGGATGGTGTAGTGTAGTACACCTCCCTGAGCTGGCGACATCTCAATGGCCCTTTAGGTAGTCATCTGAGGTACCCATGACATGACAGGGTGGTATCCATGTGCACGGAGATCATTGGACAGGCATACACAGCACCCGTGTGACCAATATTGGAATACACATCACCCTCTAGGGGTAGCGCCCATGCATGGATGGCCAATACCAGCCTCCACAATACTCACCTCCAGTATGCAGCATGCTATCCACCTTGCATACAGACATATGCAACACTATGCTGTTAGACATGCTACATGTCCATAGCCCTATCTGAAAGACATATGACATGGAAAATCACCGACCTATGACTAGGATGGCCACATGCTGGACAGATCCCTGTGCCATACTCCCACCATACCATGCAGCCCTGTTCACATAGCTGCACATATCACCCCTGCCATACATGGTGTGATGGCCGTATGGTAGATGTAGTATCATCTATCTGGATCAGTAATGTGTCACTGATGCCCCTCATGGTGGCGTAATGGGTGTTGGATACAGCTAGGAAGCCCAGCCCGTACATGCTATAGCCGATAACCTTACCTGCAAATGACGTCCGACTAGCCACTGTCCCATGTCTATCACATGTGCAATACAGGTGATCCGTGGCAGGATGTTGAACAGCTGTGCATTGTAGATATCTATGGAAAAACAGATGCATGTACAGGTTTCCATGCGTACTTGGTGCATTGTCACTGCCCAAGTCCAATAAGGCTGTGTCTGTGTTGATATGTGACATATCCACAGCATCTAGGTCAACAGCATTACCATGGATACATCAGGCATGGGTAGATAGGTAAGAACACCAGTGCATGCAAACAGACATGTCCACATGGAGACTGAGATCACATGCAGTAGGAACACTAATGAGGTGACACACATATATGGGATGATATCTAATGCATACTGGATGTTACATGTGTGGGACACATACATGCCAGTCGTGTTAGTGTCATGTTGATTTGCAAAGATAACTGTGCGAATGAACTAGAATGTATGTGCAGCAGTATCACTGTACATGTCTGTAAATGTGACCTGTCACCTTCATCATGTCTTACAGATAATGCCATGTACACGCCTACCAGCATATAGCCGACAGGAGGATGATGTCGTAATACCGTACCTCTATGAGAACTACAAGGCGTTATTCAGCCACGTGCCACAGCATGCACAGCAGCGGGATGACCTGTGGTAGGATCTTCGCAGGAGGGTCAACGAAGTGGGCGGCCACAACTGCACCTACCAGCAGGTGTGCAGACACTGCACGGACCTCATACATCATGCAAATCAACGTGCCACTGCAATCGCCAGAGAACAAGGTGGTACGGGTGGTGGGCCAC